>NC_069084.1:12779351-13072189 GCF_947172395.1 Bicyclus anynana | reverse complement strand
TTTGGTACTTGTAAACTTTACCAAGAGTAACGTAGTTACGTACTGATTAAAAATAATTATAAAGTGATTACGATGATGCGTACCGGAATGTCGATAAAATAGCATAATTTGTATATTTTTTTTTTGTTACCGACTGTGTTGCCTATTATGCTTCTTTTATTAATTTCTAGCTCTCGGTTAAGTCTGCGCTTTTATTTTAAATTTATTTGTTTTAATAAAGATAGATACGTAATAATAGTTTGCATCAAGTACATTAACGGAGATCGACGCAAAGCGTAATGTGCTTAACTGGTCCATATTGCCATTAGATATGGTATTCGCATCATCGAACTGGGTCAAATTATTGACACGATATGCGTTTGTTATGATTGGGTGAGTTACAATAGTACATTAGGATATAACTGCGGTAAGTTGAAAATTACAGCCGAGGCGATATTGCACGCTCGAGCTGCAGGCGAGAGCTATAATAAGGAAACGGAGGCTGTAATTATCAAAGCGCACGTATGTCATACGACATTTTATAACACATTTGCGAGGAAACACACTTTAAACACACTTTCTGAAAATTAATTTGCATCTTTGCCTGTTTTCCAGATGACTTTTTGACACGCTTGTCATTTTTGCACAGATAGCGAGCAACAGCGTTTTTTTTAGGCAAATGCACCAAAAACACACTCATAAAGTAAATTAATATTTTTTTGTCTCTGTTACAGATAAGTGGTTGTCATTGATTGTCAAAATTATTTAAATGAAATAATTAAATGTTTATCGTTAAAATGTTGAACTCTTTTCTGACATAAAAACTTTTTACTAAGATTTAAAAAGTACCGTTAAATTTTAGACGGATGATAAAGGTTTTTTTTACGTATCATGTGCATTTTACTTTACATTACGGCACATATGGGTAATGAGATACATTACAATATTGAAATTGATGAAATAAGAGATACTTCACGAGAAAATGTGTTATAAATACTCGTATGGTTCAAGAAATTATATGAAAAAATCGATCTTTAATGAGATATCTGGCACCTACTTATCGCCTAACTAACTTTGATTGCAAAAATATTGAGCTACTAAATTCAACATACACACACAACAAACAACAACTAATTTTTAAGTTTTACTTTCTTTCATTTTGTTTTTGATTTTGTTTAAATCATTAGAATAACTTGACCTCCTCCGGTATGGCGTATCGAATCGATATTACTCGAAGTTAAGTAGTTAAGGATAGTATCGACATACGAGTATAAATATGACATTACGCTAATATTATAAAGGCTGCTTTTTATCCCGAAAATAAAAGAACTTCACAGAAGCTGCGTGAATTTCCTAATAAGTACACATTATTTCTCATTTTTCAGATAAAATTTAGCGAAGATACGAATAAAGTTACTTCCTTTTGCTATAAAATTTAGTCGTTCACTTCTGTTTTTGTTCTCTTCTATTGTTCTTTGTTATTATAAGAAAGTTGTTCTAAAAAGTTGTTCACTTTTACTTCGCAGTTGAGTTCACACGGAGTGTGCATGCAACTGGTTCAGGAAACACAAATTGTAAATTCAGCCACCAAGAAATTGTATTCGGAGCGTTGCCAAGAGCAGGTGCTTTTATAACGACGGAGTAATTAAGCTCTTTTCTTATTTAAACTCGACTTAATTGAAGATATGTCTGTCTACAAGCAAATGCCTTTTCCTGGTGTAATTTATTCAAAACACATTTATTTCATCACCAACAGCATATTGTTATATTATATAGTACAGCACATGTTATATTATAAAACTGTTGAACACGAGTTTAAAAATAACATAATTGACTTTATGGCAATTTCTGATAGAGTCGCTAGATTGGACATACACATAGAAAGCATCTCAATGAGTATCATACAAATCTACTCGCCAACTGAAAATTCATCTGAAGAAGAACTAGAGTGTCTCTACAACAACATTGAATTGGCCCTCGAAAATACTCTATCGAAAACATACTTAATAGGAGACTTCAATGCCAAGATCGGGTATGCCAACTCAGAGGATAACACTGTTATGGGCCCATGGGGATATGGAAATCGAAATAAGAGAGGATCAAGACTTATTAATTTTTGTTTTGAAAACCAACTTTACATAATGAATAGCCACTTTAAAAAAAGAAACCAAAACAAAGATGGACGTGGAAATCGCCTGATGGTCGTACATTTAATGAAATAGATTTCTTTATTACCAAAAGTAATGATATATCCTGCATCCGTAACATGGAAGTAATTAACACCTCACACCCAACTGACCACAGATTAGTCAGAGCTACTCTTGCCGTTACAGAAAAACATCGCAAGCACAGAAGAATTTTTGGAAAACATCAGTCAGGTTATCAGCCAATTGAATGCGAACACGTAAAAAATGCCTTCACAGAACTATCAAAAACACTAGAATCTACAAATGACATACAAAAAACTTATACAAATCTAATAAATACAATCCGTGAAAGCATTAATACATTGCCGGATAGAAAAACGGAAAATCGAATTCAATACTACGTGACAGATAAAGTAAGAAAATTAATTTCAGAAAGAACAGAACTCAAAGGAAAATTATTTAAAACAGACTCTGAAAGAAGTCGTTTAAAATATCTTTATAAAAAAATTAGGAAATCCTTAAAAACTAACAAAGAACACTACAAATTAAAGATATTTGAAGAGGAATTGAGCAAAAAGAGATCTGTAAAACGCGGAAATAAACGTTTAAATAACACGAAAGAGTGGATACCAACTTTGAGAAACTCATCCGGCACCACTACTACAAACAGAAACACCATTATTAAAGTAGCTACCGAGTTTTATCAAAATTTGTACAAAACGCCAGTCGAAATTGTAAATAACTCACCAATAAGAGATAAGAATATAGTTGAGATCCCTGTATTTCTCGAAAGTGAAATCCGGCGCGGAATCAATTCTTTGAAGTGTATGAAAAGCCCAGGAGAGGACAACGTAACAAACGACACTATCAAAGCAATTTCCGAACCACTGACTCCTATATTAACCGAACTATTTAATAACATCTTAGAACAAGAAAAAATACCAGAACAATGGGAAACCTCAATCATAACCTTACTTTATAAAAAGGGAGACCCCCAGGAAATTAATAACTATCGCCCCATTAGCTTATTACAAGGGTTATATAAGTTATTTACAAATATAATACTCTATAGGCTAAAGGGAGAGTTTGAGATCCACCAACCCCGAGAACAAGCAGGTTTTCGAAGAAATTACTCTACCTTGGACCATATTTTTACTCTTCGTCAAATCATGGAAAAATATGTAGAGTACGGGAAAACTATGTACTTAGCATTTATTGATTACTCCAAAGCTTTCGATTCCATTTTTTATGAATCCTTGTGGAGTGCTTTGAGGAGTCAAAACATTGCTGAAAAATACATAAATATCCTTAAAGAAATATACACGAAGAGTAAAGCAATAGTAAAACTTGAAAAGAGAGGGAGACCTTTTGAAGTAAAGCGAGGAGTAAGACAAGGGGACCCAATCTCGCCTAACCTTTTCACGGCTCTCCTAGAATACATCTTCAGAAAGTTAAAATGGACCGGTTTAGGATTAAGTATAAATGGAGAATGTTTAAGTAATCTTCGCTTCGCCGACGACATAGTTTTACTGGCAAGAAGTCACGATCAGCTTGTACATATGATTAATACCTTAGATTCCCGCAGCCGAGAGTGTGGCTTACAAATGAATTTAGAGAAAACTTGCGTGATGACAAACAGTGACCGATATAAAGTTTCAGTGCAGGAAAACGAGATTAAATATGTGGATGAGTATGTATATCTAGGTCAGAACATATCCTTCAATGGACATTATGTCGATGAAGTCGATAGGCGGATCAAAAAAGCCTGGGCTGCATACTGGTCCTTAAAACATATATTTAAATCAAATATGGATGTTAAATTGAAGAAACAGGCAATGGACTCTGTAGTAACACCAACTCTTTTATACGGCTGCCAAACGTGGCCGATCACTAAAGAAATAATTCATAAAATACAGGTTTCCCAAAGAGCCATGGAAAGGAGCATGCTAGGCCTAAAAATAAAACATAAAATAAAAAATAAAATAATAAGGAACAGGACAAAAGTTATAGACGCGGCCAAACTAGCATGTCTCCTAAAATGGCGCTGGGCTGGACACATAACAAGGACAACGGACGGGCGGTGGACAGAAAAGGTATTGCACTGGTACCCACGTGACGAGCGCCGGTCGAGAGGCCGGCCGCGACGACGCTGGCGCGACGACATCGTAGACACAGCGGGGACCACTTGGACAAGGTTGGCGAGAGATAGAGATACATGGAGAAGGATGGAGGAGGCCTATGCCCAAAAATGGGCGTTCCAATAATTTAACTGACATAAAGAACTGACATAATATTAACAATGACGAAGAATTTTTCTGACATAAAATATTTATTAACATTTAAAATTGAAATTGACATGTTTAAAATAATTATCAAACTTATAATGTACAAATTGAAATTGACATGTTTAAAAATTAATAGTAAATTTATTATGTATAATGTTTTGCAATTACTTTTATATTATTGGAAATAAAGGCTTTATTTATTTATTTTTTTATTTTGAACACGAGTATCCTATCAGGATGAGATGGGTTAGGCTAACATAGTTCACCATGCTGACCCAATGCGGATTGGTAGACTTTGTGCTGTGAGTGCTTTATGTTCTGTGTTGTATATACTCTTAGGCCGACCGCATACACTCGTTTTCCTAATGCGTATTTTCGATTTGAAATTCCGTAAGACTACTGCAGACCGATTGTCGCAAGGGCTTGCATTCGTTACGTACGCGCAAAATTTGTTCCGAATTTGGTCTTCCGAACACGGAAAACAAATACGGAAAACGAGTGTATACGGCCAGCCCTATCAAAGTTCCCATCAAAGAGACATAATTATGTAGATATTGTATATTTTCTTCAAACTTGCGGTACAAATGTTGATTTTATCATCATCATCATTATATTTAAGTTGTAAATCTTACCTCATCATCAAAAGCGACGTTATCCGCCATCTTAACTGATCACAGCACTCGGTTTCGTCTGCACTTAGTTACTCAATCACGTCAATAGAACACTGATCGACATTTGTTTCACTTTCTTCATTTGTTCCGTTCATAATCCTGTAACAATTAATAAATAAAGTGTCATTAATAATAATTATAATGAACTTCCGTAGACTATTGCATCATCGTCATTATTATATCAGCCGATGGACGTTCAATGCAGGATATAGGCCTTTGGTAGGGTCTTCCAAACATCACGATTCTGAGCCTACATCCAGTGAATCCCTGAGACTCACGTGATATCGTCACTCCACTTTTATTTGTCGAAATGTATGTCCGTAACAGCCAAACCGATTTTAAAAAATCTTTCACCAGTAGAAAGGTACATTACCCGCGGGTAACATGGGCTATGTTTAATCTTAATATTTTTACGGGATAGAGAATCATGACGGTGAAACTGCAGTGTGCCCTGTGTGATACTAATATTATAAAGAGGAATGATTTGATTGTTTGTTTGTTTGCATTGAATAGGCTCCGAAACTACTGAACCGATTTGAAAAAATCTTTCACTGTTTGGAAGCTACACTATCCCCTAATGCTACAAGATAAATTTTATGATCTTATTCTTACGGGAACAGACACAACGCAGGTGCAACCATGGAGTGTCCGCTAGTCGAAAATATTTTTTTTTATTATTCTTTACAAGTTAGCCCTTGACTACAATCTCACCTGATGGTAAGTGATGATGCAGTCTAAGATGGAAGCTAAGTTAGCCCGCTTCCATCTTAGAAGAAAGATTAAAATCCACACCCCTTTTCGGTTTCTACACAGCATGGTACCGGAACGCTAAATCGCTTGACGGTACGTCTTTACCGGTAGGGTAGTAACTAGCCACGACCGAAGCCTCCCACCAGCCAGACCTGGACAAATTAAGAAAATCTCAATCTGCCCAGCCGGGGATCGAACCCAGGACCTCCGTTTTGTAAATCCACCGCGCAGATCACTGCGCCACGGAGGCCGTCAAATGTTTGTTTGTTTGCATTGAATAGGTTCCGAAACTACTGAACCGATTTGGAAAAATCTTTCACTGTTTGGTAGCTACAGTATCCCCTAAATTTAACGCAGGTGAAACCACGGGGTGTCAGCTAGTCGAAAATGAAATAAAAATAAAGTTGTCTCATTTATCAAACGGACAGCAGCCAGCGCCTTCTGTTAATGAGACCATTGTTGTACGTCCCTACGCTCCCTGTAGTTAGAAGCAGTACGTGTTAAACCCTTTTTGGCATTTTTCATTTATTCGAGGGATGATTGATTGCCAAAATTTTGCAACCTAAGGGTATGTTATTTTTGCCCACGTCGAAACGGAGACTGTATATATACGAAGAGCAAGATTTCAGGGTTGATTTTGATAAATTGACTCGTTAGTTCGAGTATTAAGCCTATGTGGCTTCCCATCAATAGGTCCTCCTGGGTTATATTATTGGATCGGGCTATGAAATACTGACCTTCTCTTTAATCCAATAATAAACTTCTGAGTTCAGAGTTGGACGCTGGTGGTGTTAAACGCCGTGCCTCGTAGAGTACGTAAAGTTGTCGTTTCCGGTCATTAACATTGACATCTGATCATCATCAACATTGACAACCCATATTCGGCTCACTGTTGAGCACGAGTCTACTCTCATAATGAGAGGGTTAGTCCACCACGCTGGCCAAATGCGGATTCACAAACCTAGAGAATTGAGAAAATTCTCAGTCATGCAGGTTTCCTCACGATAATTTTCCGTCACCGTTTTTAAAACATCTGATATTGCTATATAAAAGTCTTTCTTTTCAGTGATGTCTAGATGTCTAGGTTATGTGGTAACTCAGTTATTTTGGATATAAAGTCAACCGATTCTGCTAGTGCGGGCTGCAACTTCGTAGCATGGTTCAAAAACATTTGGTATGTTATTTTTTTCACGAAAAACCAACATCATAATCATCAACATCGAGATCGGTGGCTTTTCTGAAATATCATTAACGCTAGTCGAGTTCGAATACAGCTACAAAGCGACTCATCTATGGTGATAGAGTGAAATACAATGTTTTATTGCGTAATTTTGACAAGTAAATAAATTTTAATTAGGTTAAATATGTATTTTTAATTTAATTAAAGTCTCTATAACAAAATATTATAATTTGAACTTAACATTATATTTCGGCATACAACCCCCAAGACTAATATTAATGCCACCCTCATATAAACCTTAATTAAAAGTCTGTAGGAGATGCGCTAAGCCGCTTGAAGAGAGAATTTTAATAACATGAAAGTAGGTTGGTATCTACCAAAATTTTTGATTATGTTTGAAAATGTCTAGAGGGTAGCGGCTAGACTTTAAATTATGCAACTTTAAATAAATATATAAAAGAAATATTGTACTTAAACTATGCACACAATATTACTACTGAGCCCCAAAGTTAGCGTATAGCCTGTGATAAGGGTAATAAGATTTTCCAGTAGTGGGAGTCGTGGATGCAGAAAGCGAGCACTACCTACTGTGCCACGCGGCGCTCCAAAACTGCGAAACTACTTCTTTGAACAAAACTACAAAAATCTATCAAAAATAAATCATAACCTAAACTTTTTACCAATATAAATTCTACTTTTACAAATATACTTTTCCAATTTTAAAAATTCCGACAACTACTACTTTTATCACAAAACGAATTGGCAACGAACGCTGAATTTTCTGCGTCAGAATATAAGTCACTATAATAAAGTTCAAAAAACTTTGACTTTTTATGAGAGAATTGAGAATCTATCATTTTTAAAGAGCCTGATCCATAGATATTCCTTGACACCCGTATGTTTAATTTCTGTAGGATGGAAGTTACTTTCTGCTGCTTCAACAAAACTCTTGATTCGCTGGTATTGGCTAGTGCTACAAAGGACTGGGCAACGGTAACCACTTAACGTTAAATGTCTCACGCATGCTCGTTTGTTTGCCATTTAAGCGGTAAAGAAAGGATAATTAGCTTCAATTACCACATACATAAAACGCGCTCTTTATTTTAAACAAAGTAGCTAAGTTGTGAAAAGGAGCTGGACCAGGCTACACAGGGGTGTACAAATTCGGACCGTTCAATACCATCGACTTTTGAACTTACTGAGAAATTATTTTATGAAAACTCAAAATATTTTTTATTGTGGGCCTGAATATGAAAAAAAATAATATACATGCTTGAGGGATATGTTGTCCTGGTCTTAGCAATTCAATATAAGTTATTAACGAAAATTAAAATACTAGTTAGTGTTTAATTTCTACAGTCTCTAAATAAAATCAAATAATAAAAAGATGCTTTCTTTCTATACTTTATAACTGAATAGTATAAAATTACATTACGTGGTTCAACCCGAATTTGATCAAATCTGTGCTACAGTATTCCGGTTTTATACCGAAAATGTAGAAAGCTGAGTTTGCTAACTTAGCTCTAACTATGCTCACTTCGGAAGTCAGGTCGCTGCCAAGTTGTTTGATGATAAGGGAAATGGAATAGTTGCATATCTATTTACTCAGCTATCTTTAGAGGACTTAATCAGTACATATATAAATAAAATTTAAGTGTATGTCTGTCTGTGATTTAAAAATAGTTGTGTTTTCTCAAAGGCTTCTAGTTATTTACGTGATAAAAATGTTTGTATGTCTGTCTGTTTATCCAGACTAATCGCCGGAACGGCTTTAGTGATTTTAATGGAACTTTCAGTGGGATATAGATCAGGTTATTAAGAAACATATAAGCTACTTTTTATACTAGAAAAATCCATGGTTCCCACGGGTTTTGTGAAAAATTAGGCTAGTATTACATAGGAATTTATTGAAATAATAGGTATCGAACAACTCTTTAAGTAAATTATTGGAAAACTTTTGAATTTCGAAGTAAATTATTGGAAGTAACTGAAGAGTTTGAGATGCATGCCCCGGACCGGATTAGAACCTAGGCCCTCCGGAACCGAAGGCAGAGGTCATATCCACTGGGCTATCACTGACTTAATACAATATCATACAAAAAATATTTCAGTCCAGAAAATTTCAGTCAACAAATTTATACGAGAGCTATACCTACGCAAGAGATCGTCAGCTTTAGCTAAGCGTCACTTGCTCCACAGGTGAGCTTAACTGAAATCCGAGAGGACTGGGATTTGAGCCCTCCTCCTTGGACTGTTGTCATACTCACTCATAACAGAGGCCTCTGTCTTAAGCGGTAAAATTGTTCGTGGCTAATATATTCTTTACCAAAAAAATTGGATGTCATTGGAATATAAAGTATAAGTATAAGGGAAAATAAAATATATTTTGACCCATGTGTAAGTTGTTTGTTTACTAGACAGTAAAAATTGTATAGTTTGTTTGTTTGTTTTTATTTACTAGTATTATAATTTTGCGTACTTACAGCGTTCTTTTTCAATAGTCGAGTTTTAGATTTTGAATTTACGTCATTTTACAGAAATGAGCATCTAATTATCTAGTTATTAAATGAAATTTTAATAATATGCTTACAGGGGTAATCTTATATCATTACACAGATTTTCAATAATAATATGATCAACCAATTTATTCGACAGACTTTGCAAACTTAGTTCTAATAGTTCAGCCCGTCCGGAAGCGAGGTCGATGTCAGATCGTCGATTAGATATATCACTCCATATACTAAGCCAATAAAGTCTTGAGGAATTTCATATTAAACTTAAGCGACTATATTAACTGGGGATAGTTATATGTATATACAAGGTGTCCCGTATATAGTACAACATACTTTACAGGGTGATAGCCGAAATTTAACAGTTTTTAAAATAAATTAAATTTTCTTCAATATACAAAAATCCTTCAAAGCAAGTTACTCGTACCATGTACTGAAAAATTACCTAAGCGTTGATTTTATACTTGATAATTATTTTTGAATACTTGTTGCAACTAATGAAAATTTATTTTTTTCACTACAAGATATTTTTTTCCAAAAGACGCGCCTAATTAATTTTGTTTATGTTAAACGATTTTTTTGTTCTATTGGTAATAGCTTTTTGAGGGCTTTTTGTATTATGAAAATGAATGAATTTATCTTAAAACCCTTAAATTTCGAATAACATATATTTCGTTATTTTACTAGGCCTTGATGTCAGCTATCACCCTGCAAAGTATGTCGTACTTTTTACAGGGCACCCTGTACGTAACAACAATATTAGTAGTCTCCTCAATCATCCAAAAGGTCATTAACTTATGTGGAACAACGAAGAAGTTACAATTTCTCATCAAGTTTCACGTCACTGTAAAAAACAGGAATTGTTTGCAAAATGAGTAAACCACAGACAGCAATTTATTTTTCGTTGGTTACAATTAACAAAATGTAAAAGATCTTATGACAAAAGCGTTGCCTCTACTCTGTATAATGGAAAAGGAGCCTGCGTTTGCCAGACCTATCTACCTCTTTTTATAAATTCTGAAGACAGTAGTCAGGTCACGATTAAATCAAATCAAGATTCATTTATTTAATTTTTTTCGGCTTTGTACAAGCACTTTTGAAACGTCAGGTATATTATATTATTAAGTATTTTATATTGTATCGCCAGGTGTACAAATTATCAGATAACGGTAATATTAATTAGTCGAAAACTTAAATTTAAAGTAACGAGGGCTCCAAATGGGCGCTTTGATCCTAGAAGAACCCTCAACAAAGTCAGCCATACCATATTTGCTTATGCCATACTTAAATACGGTAGACAATTTATTTTTTTGTGTTTAAACCGTAGTAACTTTAGAAGGTATTTTTTCAAGGTTTCAAGTGATCCAGATCCTCAATTCTTTAAGTTAAAACGTAATTTTTTGATAATTTCCTTTGACTTTCTGTACATTATGACTTATAATTTTTAACAGAATTTCATTAGGAATGTCTCAAGTCCTGAGACCCTTAATTTCGTGGGAAACCCTTCGCTAGAGGCTCTTAAAGTAGAACTTTTGTTCTCGTATTATTCTAAAGAAAAAATAAAAAAAATATGCCTCATTCTTGGCCGAATGTGAGTCTGAACTTTGGAAACATGCTACCATCTAAAGTCCAGTCCAGTCCAAACTTTTTTGGCTACCGTAATAACCTATAGTTGAAGTATAGGCTATCAAACTTTAAGCCTTCATAAATTGAGGAATATCTGGCTAACACGGGCACTTAGTCTATAATAGCGGCACAATTTGACAATAATGAAACACTGATACTTTTATTTAAATAAGACTTTATTTCCAATTTCCATTTCTTTGAACGTTATTTGCTGAACAATTTTGCAGAATATTGATGAAATTGTTGTACAAAATTAATGGAAATAAGTCTCAGAGAATTGATGTCTTACGATTGTGCCTATGCTGGCGTATTATTCCCACAAGATTAGTAGATTATGTATAAAAAAACCTGTTGGCCAATTCACTAACTTTAACTTTGACATATATCAACTAATATAATCAACATCAAATCAATAACAACCTCATTTTACGTATACCGTAAATAAAGCTCATTGTTATCGAAAATTACAATGTCCACAGGCAAATCTACTACCTACATACTCTATCATATTTACGAAGGGTTGTCTGTCGATAGGCACCGGATGACATTTTTATTTACCTATATTTAATTTATCAGTTAGTATTAATTAAATGTTGTATTTCAAAATTTAACACTAACAACAATTACTTAAATTAAAATAATAATCAATAATTACCATTAAAAACACAAGACGCCATTTTTCTTGATAATTTTGAAAATTATTGATGCGACGCTTGATATGTAAAAAGCAATAAGACAACAGTGGTTTTGTTTTTTTTATAACTTCACCTATCAAATAACACTTAGGTTATTAAGACGAATCTAACGATTTTTTAGAAACTGAGCCAATCTATATTTGCCTAGACGCTGAACGGATAGCCGTTCAGCGGCTTAGTAGATATGGGGTAATAAAGATTATTACATAAATTACCCTTCTTCCAGTCGGGTAAAAACCAAGGTTGTCTTTTAAATTGACCTTTTCAAAAGTCTCCTTCACTGCCGTGGTGCTCGTATCAGAGCCTAGTTAGTGTATAAAGTACAGTGCAAACTTTGCGCGCCGCAGTTACGAGGCAAAGTTTCCATGTTGTACGCCAGTTATGGACTTTTGAGGGCACTAAACTTGTGTACTGGGTTTTGAATAGGCACTGAGCATGATTTGATGGCTAAAATCAATGCTATTGCTATATGTATAGAATATTAGCAGACAAGCTTCATCCGCGTGAATTTAAGTTTATCACAAATCCCGTGGGAACCATAGGTTTTCCCAGGATATAACTTATATGTACTCGTAGCTTAAACCTCCTATAACTTCTAGTGAAAGTGCTATTAAAATTAGCCCAGTCATTTCAAAGATTAGCTCAGACAAACAGGTAGTTTTTTATCGATCGAAAGGAGGTATTTTTTTGTTTTTGTTATACTTCCATGGAATTAGGCAACGTTTTCGATGAAAGGCCTGAGTTTTGATTTTTTCCGATATTACCAACATTCAGCACAATTATCGTTATTATCAATTTACACAAAATCTTGACAAATAATGACCTTCCTCATAAAAACTCTATCTATTGGAGAAAAGCCAAACTAGACTCGTACTATCTAACTTTTCAATTACGTGCATTTTAAGAAATTAAATATCACGTGTCTCAAACGGTGAAGGAGAACATCATGAGGAAACCTGCATACCTGAGAATTTTCTTAATTATCTAGGTGTGTGAAGTCTGCCAATCCGCATTGGGCCAGAGCGGTTGACTATTGGCTTAACCCCTCTCATTCTGAGAGGAGACTCGGTATAAGACCAATGACTGAAACAACTATCGGAACAATAACAGTTGACTCAACATTCCACATGGCGGTAATCTCGTGAGCAAGATCCAAGTATTTTGATACTTTTTCTTTTTCGGCTTTAACCAGATTATCGTCATGTGGGCTTTATTGTTAGGCTCAGCAAAACGTTTTACATTAACATGAAATTTATTCATTGTCTTTTATCTTCGTGACACTGCAATAAATAACATTTTCTCGTAACAGTAGTTCGTTCATTAATCTAAATTTTATATGACTTTAATAAAGATTTAATAAAATATTGCCCTATAAATCAAATTGTTTTATTACATGAGACGACGAAGTATATTGTTATCGAGGTACCGTTCCCAGTCTACGTAAATTACTGCTGCTGCAAGTACAATAAATCTTGATCAATTATGTAAATAGTCTACGTTTAACGTTGACACGCCTTGAATAAAGCTTGCTTCAGTATTTTGTAAAACTGTATTTTGCATGTTTCAAACTTTATTCTTTCATTACTAGCAGGCCTATGATGTCAAGTAGCACAACCATCACCTCAAATATACCAAAGTATCACACACAAGCAAAAGAAAGCTACAGAGGTTTCATTTATTTAATAATATCTAGCATCAAGCTAATTTAGAGCAGGACACTTGTTTCCGCCTATTCTATACTCGTCGATGTAATATTCACATATAACAAGTTTTACTAGAATTTGAACTTTATTTCTATGGGATGCCAGAAATAAAATGTAATAACACCGAAGTTGCCATTGAACTTAGCGATGTCACATCGCTGTAACTTTACAGAATGCAGAGGCTGATCAAATGTTATAAGTTCCTCGATTACAGGTGGTATTAACATTCATTATGTATGTCATTGTAGCGGGGAAGTATCAGTGTTGGCCTATTTTCCTCTGCCACAAAATAATCATTGTCGCTGCTACCCGTTACATCACACTAAGATCAAATATCACGACTATCCCTTTTACCACAGTATCAACTTCCACAAACAAACTTAAGTCGTTTCTTGCTTCTTTTAATACATAATAATTGAAATTATGATTGACAAGGCAAGCAGACGTTGTGAAATGAAATTAAGTAACAAAGCCATTGTCTTCTACAAACGAACGAAAAGAACTTTAAAATTTAACATGTAAAAAATTCAATTACCAGCGAATTCATGCTATGCTGTTTGGAGAAATAAGCAAGGCAGTACAGACTCTAACGAACTCTCTGACAAAGAGCCTAGTAATTCATTTGAGTTATACAATAATCTAACAGTGTGTCTGACAGTTTTGTACATTCAAATTTCAGGGATAAGTTTAGTGCCATGTTTTTATAATAGATTTAAGATTATTATATATAAAATACAAAGCGAGCAATAGTCCAACGATCATTAAAAGTCGGCCGGTCGGTTTAATTTAATAAAGCGAAGGCAGCGCGGCCAACTTTTAAAAACTTCAACGTTTGCCGAGATAAATGGCGCAAATTGTATATATTACAACAGAAAAGGCAGAATTATTTACTTTTTAAGAAAATTGTACCTATAGAAATTGAGAAGTGCAAAACATTTTATTTAATTTTGATTAAATTAGGAGCAAATAAATAAACGCGCCTTGATGACATTATTATTCGTATGTCGCAACGTTCTAACATTGGATTATATTGATTTTAGTGATAACATTTACAATGAATAATTATTATGAAATTTAACTGAATTATTCAAAAGAAAGAATGAATTATTCATAGGAATATATTAAACAGTTGTGAAATAGCTATAATTTTATTCATAAACAGATAACTAAAACTAATAAAACGCAATCGTAATTTTGTGATATTAGCCTGTTATCCAGACAAACGGACAAAAATATTTTTGCTTCATTAGGTGTATGGTTTAAATGACTATAAGCAACAAAACATAGTTATTTTGACATCATAGACACGCATTCCCATAGGAACAGGAAGTACCCCGCATACTTCCTGTTCCTGGGTGACCCCGCACTAGTGGGCGCAGTGTTGGTCGACCCCCCACCAGGTGGACTGATGACATCAAGCGCGTCGCAGGGATTCGGTGGATGCAGGCGGCTCAGAAACGTGGTGTTTGGAAGTCTCTACAGGCCTATGTCCTGTAGTGAACATTCATCGGCTGATATGATGATGATGATGATGATATTAGTATGTATTAAACAACCATTTAGCATTTAGGGACACTTGACTATAAGAATAATTAGCATGAGAAAAATTATGTTAACACATCCACAATACGTAGATACGTACAGCTTCCTAGTTCTAATATCCTTTGAGCTAAAACTGCGGACGGGTGGACAGATGGAACAACGGCCATTTAAGGGTTTTTTATTGACTACGGAACCCTTAAAACAGATAACATTAAGTTTTTTGCGTATTCAACAGATTAACATAACTCGAGCGCTACAATTTAAAGTTGAATATTTACTGGAAGACTGCCTAAAGCCTCTTGGAGTGAGCACCCCGCATTTGCGATGTATGCTAACTAGCCTATTTCATTTGAAACGTTCGCCCGTTCGCTACAGCTGCGTGATCAATTATGTAAACGGTTTCCACTACACGCCCGGTATCTGCACTGCACATGACTTATTGCTATTGCTCATATTACACAGTCGTGAAAATATTTTTTGTCTACCTATTCCCATGTCGTAATCTAGGTACTCAATATAAAACCTTAAGCCTATCACAAAGCAGTGTGCCTAGTGGGAGTTTTCAATGTTCTCATAGTATTACTATCGCGTTAACGTAAACGCGAATTTATATGGAATTGACACAGTTGTGCATTAGTGCCACTAGATGGCGCTGTTTCAATTCCTTAGAAATTCGCGTTTACGTTAACGTGATCGTTACAGTATCAAACTGCCACAGGCCCTCTGTTCATTACTACAGGTCGTTTGGTTCATTACCATGCCGGTAAGCAATTTTTTCACCCAACTGCAAGAAGGGTTATGTCTTTCGCGCGTATCTTGTATGCATGTATGTAACTATGTAATATTCTTTAATTTAATTTTTAAATAGGTCCATGGCATTGGCTACAAAAATTCAGGCTTTCTTGTTAGAGCCGAAATCCACGCCACGCCGGTACAAAATCGAGTTCAAGCCCAACGCCAATTATACAGGAAGAAATTTTTTTTAGTGCGGATATTTTTATATTTTGTACATAAACAAAATTTAATGATCACGTATTTTTTCTTTTTTTTTTTAACTCAAAAATAACAAAATTATCGTTAGCTAAAGTTATTTACTTTTGAACAGAATTTTAGGGTCACCCTATTGTGCGTTTATTTTATTTTCGTTTGATACCTAAAGGACGTCACCAGATCACTTTTAAGCTGAATATATCTTGTTTAGTAATAATATGTACATTATTTTGTTATTTTAGAGACATAAATTAAAAAAAAAAATTACATAAAATGTATCGAACTGTTTGTAGATTTATATTCTATTAATGATACAGAACCACGAAAAAAAATATCCGCACTAAAGACCGAATCACCCTGTATATTACCAAGTTTTATTATTCGGCTTCGCTTTCGGCTTGCACAAAAATCACTCATGCTACTCGTTTACTTTTGCATGTTTGTTTAGCTTTGGATGTAGTGGTAGCGTGTAAGTACATAATGTTTTAGTCCTCATTCGCACAAGAGCATTTTTAACTTCCATTAAAAAAGCTCTTATGCGAATGAGGGCTTACAATATTGTTGTTCACAGTTGACAGACAGCGCGTTGGCAAAACTGAAGTACGAAACGAAACTTCCATGTCGCATGTCGCAGCCATTAGGTAGGATTGGCCATCTAATAGGCCTAATAATAATTCCTAGGCCATTCATTAAACCCCGGCATTTAATAAATTTGTAGGCCGAGAGTAAATTAAATTATAATCACTTGACGTTTAACAACCTGGCCTATCGAAATCTGCCGTTTGAAGATGACAGACCAGAACTGAGGTAACCAAGAGTTGTACTCAATCCAAGACAGCTATGGGATAATACTAAGTCTATGTTTTACGGTTCGAGAGCTGGCGATCATTTTTGGGGAGGTAATTAAAGCAAGTTGAAAACTTGTTCTGTATCTCTCTCGTACTACACATACACAGAACTGGGGACCTGTCAACTGACTCCACTCGAGTATATTTACAGACAGTCGATTATTTTTCCCCACTTTCACCCTTGGAACTTTTAAATGGCTCAACCGATTTTCATCAATCATGACTAAGGACCAGCAGCGAAAAGTTTAAACAAACCTATTCCTAGCGGCTTATCTTTTAAAAATCCATACATAAGTAAAAAAAAAGTACTCAGACATATACATAATCATAATTTATTTTATACACTCGAAATAGGTATATAATATTACTAAAGCATTTGTACAATCTGTAATAAAAACGCCTGCGCGCATTACTAAAAAAGACATGACCGGGTTATCTATTACAAAATTTTAGCCTACGCTACTGCTAAGGACACTTGCACATAGTCACCTTTCATACAAAAAATACTAAATCGAAATTGCTTCATCCGTTCGGGAGCTATGGTGTCACAGACAGACTGACAGATAGACAGACACGTAAAACTTGTAACACCCCTCTTTTTGCGTCGTGGGTTAAAAAATAATCTCAGTAAATTATTACGTAACAAAATAATAGTTCACTGTGTATTTTTGGACGCCTACTCTCGACCTATATAATAAATGTTCACTGCAATGTAATCGTGTTGTGTGATTAATTATGTAAACGTCCCGCAGTGTCGACGTTCACTTGTTGGTGAAATAATTCCAAATGAATTATTACTATATAATTTCTGCGGGATTTCCGTGAAATCCAGTTTCTAATTCATTATTTAATTTGCAGACCCTTAGTTCTTAGAATATTCCATTTTGCGTACGTTTCGGCATTAATGCCTTTTTTAGAAAAAAGAATAATAATATAATGAGGTATAGTGTAAATAAATGAAAAAGTGCTTTGATAATAATTTGCTAACTCTTAAATTCAGTACATTCATAATACGAGTAATAACATACGAAATCCATATGTACAGAAAGTGTGAGTTGTGTTATCGCCTCGTTTGCAACGACTTGCGGTACGGACGGCTTCAGTGTGCTCGTGGCGTTCAAGCCGTCCACATCTCTTGTTGTGTAATTCTTTATGGGTTACTTGGGATAGCCGGGGAGAGTGACTTGAGAAGAAAAAGGGAGTGTTTGTTAACAGTCAAAGACGCCTTTAACCCTACACACAACGTTCACAAGTGTGTGACTTCACTCAAGGTCATTCTCTGCCATTCTAGGGTATTGTTTTGGTTACAGTTTGATTTGTTAATAAAGTTGCCCTGACAAATGTTGTGAATCATAACCTTTGTTCGACATTAGTTTTCATATTTTTGTAATCACTAAAATGTAAAATGTGAAGCTGTTTCTTGTATTATTTGACTAATCTCATTCGGTGTGATTGCAACAATAAATGGATTGTTTCGGATCAGCTACATTTTGCAGTAAACATATTGGACATTTAAAATTTCCTTGCAACAAGAGCCGATGGCCGTTGGGGCGCAGTATTGGTGGATCTCCCACCAGGTGGACTGACGACATCAAGCGATTCGCAGGGATTCGTTGGATGCAGAAGGCTCAGGATCGGGATGTCTGGAAGTCCCTAAATTTGTGAAAACTTTCAAACATCACGATTTCCTACATGTACGGATTGGCAGATACAGAGAATTAAAAAAAAATAAGTTTGCCGGTTTCCTTATGATGTGTTTCCTTCACCATTTGAGGCACGTAATATTTAATTTCTTACAATGCACTTAACTAAAAAGTTGGAGGTGCATGCACCGGACTGGATTAGAACCTATACCCTCCGAATCGAAGGCACAGGTTATTTCCACTGCCCAGTATGTATCACGGCCCTTAAAACCTATTTAAGCAAGCATAATAAAACATAGCTACCTACTTACCGTGTGTTTGAAATATTTTCATTACTAACAAACTTGGCAAGTGCCTTGTAGGAAGTGCACTCCGCGTTGACCTCTATTTGTAAAGTCTGTGAAGAACAATAGCCGACCGTTTCACAAAGGTCATGTGAACTTAATTGCTTCAGAGGGAATGAACAAAATTTTTTCACACGAACCGAGGGTAGCCAGAAATAAAAGGTGACATTGTCAAAGAGCATTTTTGTGAGCCACTCGTCTTGTGTGTAGGATCGGAGGTCACAAATACATGCTTTTTCTTTGTTAAAAGCTTGATTTCACAATATATCTATACTAATATTATAAAGCTGAAGAGTTTGTTTGTTTGTTTAGTTGAACACGCTAATCTCATGAACTACTAGTCCGATTTGGACAATTGTTTCAATGTTAGATATCCCATTTATCGAGCAAGGCTATAGAAATACTTATAACGGAAATAATTCATGGTGCAATTTTTGTAATCACTTTTGAGTCTGCTAAAAATTGCTCCATGAATCGTTCATGAGGTGCACCGGTTTAATGATTTTGTTTAGTTGCGGTGCTTAAGACCAGTAGGTATTAAAAGTACTAATAGTTACTGCGACTTTGATTAGTAAATATTGTTACTGAACGTCAATATTTCGAAGCTAATTAAAAAACGAATTCTGTTATTCCTTAAGGATGATGTATACTCCGCGCCACGAAACAAGTCCCGTAGAAGCGGTGCTAATGTCATTTGGTAATGGGGGTCTTATTGTCATTATATAGTATATGGCGCTGTCAATTTTAGTTCAGGTATTAAACCCGGGACTTCTTTCGTGGCGGAGTGTACTCGTAACTTGACAGCGTAAACGAATTCGTATTAGTCTCTCTCTGTCTAACTTATTGCGTCAGACAGAATAGGCTTTAGTTCATATCTAAATCATCACGATAAAATACTGTATTTACAGAGTAGTTAGGCTGAACCACAAATACTTAAGTAGGTAGGTATATTTTTATTTTACGTTTCAACAAAGCTAAAACGATTGTAAGCATCAAAAGGTCATAACTGACGTCACACAAAGAAATTTGGAACCCTGTAAATGAATTATTAATTAACAAAGTTCAAACATCGGCTAAAGCGCAAACAAAGGTGAACTCTATTTTAACACCCATAAACTTTAATTCCGGCTGAACTGGTGCTTGGACAATTTCGTGATCAAATAAAATCACCAGAGCCAATAACAAAACAACGTGAAACAAACATGAAAATAATAACAAGGGGAACAAAAATTAACGAAGTCAGCTTTCAAGAGTTTAGATTACAATAAATTATAATTTTTTGTTTAAATGTCATCGTATTTCGTTCAATTTACAACAAATTTCTAATAATAATTAAATGTCGTTATACTCGAATTAGCAATTTATGATTTCAATGTAGACAGTTAAAGAATTACTTACGACTTATTAAAGTCACAATCGAAATTCATTTAATTTTAATTTACAAGCACTTTTGAAACGTCAGGTAATGTTATGAGATAATGGTGATAAATAAAGTAGAAAACTTAAAATTAAAGTTACTAGGATGGCATACGCGCCTTAGAAATAACTCATAACTACATGGTAAAGAGGTAAAACTCAACTTATTACTTATTTTTAAATATTTTTTATTTATATTATGACAAATTGCATTCACAAAATACCTAATCTGACAGAAATGTGTTCAGTAGATCCAAAGATTACCCCCACATTACCACAAACTTTACCTCTTTATAATATGAGTATAGATTAATATTTAAAACTAGCTGACGCCGCGTGTTTTCACCCTCGTGGTTCCCGTTCCCGTAGGAATACGGGAATAATATATAGCCTTCCTCGATAAATGGGCTATCTGACACTGAAACAAAGTCTAAATCAGACCAGTAGTTCCTGAGATTAGCATGTTCAACTAAACAAACAAACAAACTCTTCAGCTTTATAATATTAGTATAGATATATTGTGAAATCAAGCTTTTAATAAAGAAAAACATGTATTTGTGACCTCCGATCCTACACACAAGACGAGTGGCTCACAAAAATGCTCTTTGACAATGTCACCTTTTATTTCTGGCTACCCTCGGTTCGTGTGAAAAAATTTTGTTCATTCCCTCTGAAGCAATTAAGTTCACATGACCTTTGTGAAACGGTCGGCTATTGTTCTTCACAGACTTTACAAATAGAGGTCAACGCGGAATGCACTTCCTACAAGGCACTTGCCAAGTTTGTTAGTAATGAAAATATTTCAAACACTGAGTAAGTAGGTAGCGATGTTTTATTATGCTTGCTTAAATAGGTTTTATAGGGCCGTGGTAGCCCAGTGGATATGACCTGTGCCTTTGATTCGGAGTGTGTGGGGCATGCACCTCCAACTGCTCAGTTAAGTGCATTTTAAGAAATTAAATATCACGTGCCTAAAACGGTGAAGGAAAAGCATCATGAGGAAACCTGCACACTAGAAAATTTTCTTAATTCTCTGCGTGTGTGGATCCGCAGATGTAGGAAATCGTGATGTTTGAATCGTGTGTTTCCACAAATTTAGGGACTTCCAAACATCACGATCCTGAACCGCCATGCTCCAGTGAATCCCTGCGACTTGCTTCACGTCGTCAGTCCATCTGGTGAGGGATCCACTAACACTGCGCTTTCTAGTGCAGGGTTGCCATTCCAGTACCTTGGGACCCCAACGTCCATCGGCTCTTGTTGCAAAGCAATTTTAAATGTCAAATATGTTGACTGCATAATGTAGCTGCATTTTAAGAAATTAAATATCACGTGTCTAAATCGGTGAAGGAAAACATCGTGAGGAAACCTGCATACTAGAGAATTATCTTAATTCTCTGCGTGTGTGAAGTCTGCCAATGCGCATTGGGCCAGCGTGGTGGGCTATTGGCCTAACCCCTCTCATTCTGAGAGGAGACTCGAGCTCAGCAGTGAGCCGAATATGGGTTGATGACGATAATGTAGCTGATCCGAAACAATCCATTTATTGTTACAACCACACCGATTGGGATTAGTCAAATAATACAAGAAACAGCTTCACATTTTACAAGTACTGCTTGCTGAACTGAAGACTTGTATTCAGAGGTATACACCCTAATGCCAGCATTTGAAGCAGAGATGACAACGTTTATGCATTGAATCACAACTTATGAATTATTCATGTCTCGCATCCCTTTCCGTTTCATCCAAATCATATGCCCATCTCTTTCGCGTTCTGAAGCTACGTTTACAGGAATAAAACCTTGGTGACTGTGTTCAAAATGTCAAGTCGATAAGGCTTGAACCTTTAGTATTGATCATTCAGATTTTTGCTTTGCGGTATTACTTAAGGGAGGTTTAAGATGAATTTAAATACGCCCAGCGTATTGTTTAGCATCTAATTAATTTCACTCGAGTTTCATCCATTAACAAAAATGTTTTATTCTTTTTATGTATTACTTAGTTATTGTTTAAAATATAGATACCTTAATTAAACAGGACATAACAAAGGATTCGCTCCTTTGTTATATATTATACCAATATTTCCCGCTGCTAATTAGTCTGCTAACACCAAAGTGTTTAATGTTTAATATATTAGTTAAACGTGACTTCATCCGCATTGATTTCTGTTTTTTTTAACTTTAACGTTTTCTGACTCTCATCATGAACAATCCATGTTCGGTTCACTGTTGAGCACAAGTCTGCTCTCAGAATGAGAGGGGTGGCTAATAGTCCACTTTGGCCCAAACTTTATAGAAGGTAGTATTGAGAAATTTTACAGGTATGCATCAGGTTTTCTCACGATGTTTTTTCTCCATCGTTTTAGACACGTGATATTTAATTTCTTAAAATGCTCGTAACTGAAAAGTTACCGATACATGTCCCGGATCGGATTCGAACCTACGCCTTCCAAATCGAAAGCATCGGTTATATTCAGTAATATGTTTTCTGCCTCGAATCCCATTGAAAAAATGTCTAGCCACTAAATGATCTATATAAATAATTATAGAGTATTTTGGCATTATAGCTTACCAACAATAACAGACAAAAATGTATAACTAAAAAACCATATCAACTTTCACCCGGCATTGCCCGCTAAAAAATAAAAGTACCTAAATTGTCGCATTCGACAATATTAATATCACAGAACATAGCGTAGATAGCGTCAAAACTAACGCTTTTGTTAATTCCGTGATTAATACAAGGTCATTTAATATTTGTGTACTTATACTTACCTAAGTCTACATCTAGACGGGCTTGTTTTTGTTTAGTCCAAGAGCAGAGAGACTCTCATTTATTGCGAAGCAGATTTACGAGCTCTCGGGAGTAAGGAGAAGCAATTTATTGCCGATAATGCGATTAATGCGCCTAGGGATCACAAAAGTATATTTCGGTAAGTTTAATTATATGAATGTGCTGTCCGAAAACTTCTGGTGTTAATAAGTAGTTTTCTAGGGGTATTTTTGCGAAAAAGTAGAGAATGACACAGATGTCTACATCAGCTTTCCTAATTATAAATTATCATCTTAGTATAAAAAAATTATATGATTATAAAATTTTTCAAAAAAAAACAAAACGTGTAGCACTCAGGGACTACCGCCCTAAAGCTATAGCATAGTATTTTTTATCAACATAAATGCAATTATAATTTTTTATTTATTTTATTTATGCAGTATTTTGGGTGTTAATGCTTAGGTGTGAGGTATATTTTCGTTACGGAATTTCTTGATATGGTCACACACCGTAAAGCCCGCGATAATAGCTATGCAATAGCTTAAAAACAATAGAAAACATGACACATCCGAATTTAACAACCTATTTGCAATGTGACAATGTGAATATTTTCTATCATCTATTTCTTATACCAAATAAGTAAAAGATGATGGTATAATGGAATATTCCTTAAGCTGGATCTTGGATCTATACGTAAAAGACTATAGAGACTCATACACACACACACACTAATACGTATTAGAGAAAGTGTTGTAAGTTTGCGTAACCTTGATCCAGTTTTTTACTATTCTAAGCATACTTGGTATCGAACATCCAATTAATTTTGAATACATTTCTTACAAAGAAATGTAGTCAGAGCTTTTACAACTGCCTCGTTATATACGCGCTATCGTAAAAAGGGTTATTACGAAAATAATTCGCGTGCGTTGTTTCCATATTGAACCTAATGCCCAATGTTATTTGGAACATTCTTAGAGAATTATTAGAGTAATGTCAGATTTTTTGTGAATTCAACGTTCACGTTACAAATATAATTTTATCACGTTATTTTACGTAACTAGCATATATCTAATATATATCATATAGCAGCTGTAATGTATTTAAGCTAGGATTCTCATTTCTCCGAGGTTTCCCGAATATGTCCTAATTTGAATATAATCCTGGAAATATCCGGGATATAAAGAAGTTTCCGTCTGATTTTCTCCAACACTTTCCATAGGAAAAAATAAGATAGTCGGGAAATTTCTTTCAAGAGAGGAAATTCTCTACAACTTTCATGGATTCCATCTAAAAGGTCGATACTTAAACTATTGTGTGCATATTCAATATTATATAGCTACCACTTTCCTAGCTACTCGTAAATATATGATTGAATTGGAATGTGAATAAATGTTCAAAAAAACAACAAATATATTGATTCTGAAAACAATTATAACTCGAAAAGTTTCCGGTTGAAGTAGATAGATTATGAAAACAGCACTGATCCTTCTTGAGTACAGATTATAAAGTTTTAATAACATAATTGAAACACAAACTAAAATCAAACTCTCAAACTGGCAACTCTGTCAACTAGATTGTCCACTTTGCTTTCACTGAGCCCTTAATTTATTAGCGTAGGTAGATAATAACTCAGATGGATTTATGTTTATTAATAGCGCTATTGTTTCTCGGATTTCTACCTAAATAATGAATTATGTAACGTTTGCATAAAATTCGAGTTAAATTTGTAAACTGAATGAAGTGAGTTTTATATTAGAGACACGAGGCACAGGAATAATATAATAATACCACTTTACTTTTGTTTGTTTCATATTAGGTATTTTATGATATGGGAGTAGATAAAATTATTATGTCGACCTATGTCTGTTGGATTAACATTGAATTAAGTAATTATAACTAAAATTGTTAGGGATTGTTTACATAATAGGTAAAACATCAATCGTTTAAAAAGGTCTAGTGTAATATAAACGTAGGAAATACCAAATGACACAACGAATACTAGCATTAAATAATACGATGTATCCTAAATTGTATCTTGGACAGACTATATAGTGAATTGTGTCTCTAATTTTTAGCAATCGATTTTGCATTAATTAATTACTTTGCAGTATCTATTTGCAGGTAGAGTGGTTCGCCGGCGAAGTCTACCACCATCTTTGACGTATGCAAGTTGACATAATATACGAAATTGAGATTCTTTGTAACATATGCCGTCCTGTTCCTACTGGTGGTAATCATACAGTATTCACACATTTCTCAATTGATTTGAAAACTAGTGAATTTTGTCACAAAAATTAAATCAGAATGAGGTGATACAGGAATTATTTTATAAAGTTACATTTTTAAAAATTGGTGGTGGTAAAAAAACATAATTCCATTCAAGATTTTTCAAAATTCTACCCCTAAAGGGTTGAATGGGTTGAAAAAGGCGATGAAGTTTTTTTAATATAAATCTTTCAAGTTTTGAGTTATATTTTTGTAAAATGATTAGTGGACTATTTGTTATAATATATAAAACATGTGAAAATATAAATATAAAGGAATTAAATAGGGAGAGAACACATCATCTTCCACGCGGACAAAGTCCCTAGTAAAAGTTCGAATATACTCGTATTTAATCGAATACATAATTGCATCAAAGGTCATCAAATCAATACTTATTAATCTTCCAAAGTCAATATTACATTCAGAAGGTAACCTTTTGAACAAAAGCTTTGAAACATCACAATGGAACTAAAACATTTAAATGGAATCTATTCTTGTTCAAACTATTACATAGCTCCGACGGTAGGCGAATTGGTTTCTCGAAGTGTACTATAATACATTTTTCTCCTTTACTTGACTCACAATTTCTGCTCTGTTAAGCTTAGCTAAGCTCAGCTTACGTAAGCGGGAGAAAAAATAATCTGAGCATTAAACAGAAATCCGTTTTGCACCACTGCTTCAAAAGTAATTGACTGAAAGATGAAATCTGTAATGTTATTGGTTGATATTCGACCTTGCTCGTCAGCTTGTTATATCGTCTATTTGTCGGGCCTTCAGAGATTTTTTATACTAAGCCCCGGGCAGATAGAAAGCGTTCAGGCGCAGAATTTTGTATCTTGATGTCACATCGAAAAAAAAATGTGAGCCGTCACGGGACGCTGGCAGACGTGAAACATCGACATTATTTTGTAAAAGTAATATGCAGAAAAGAACAAATTGTGATAGGAACTAAATATGTCATAATTATACAATAAATACCACACCGTACACACTACTGCATATAGACTGTATATATATACCATCATATAGCGTGGCGACGCGTCACCACGGCATGCGTCGCCACGCCAGAAATCGGTTTTACGTGCGGCTATAAATGTTTCACATCAAAATACGCATATATTATTACTTTACTAACGAGTAATATAGTTTTTACGAAGTAAAACTTTATATTACGTCTAATACCATCATCGTACCTAAATGGTACGGATTTTCTTATTAGAATTGACCTTGTAACCTAGTCGATAGTCATGGCAAAGAGACATTCATGTTCATGTTCCTTTGGAAAAAACAATCGTAGAACCTACATTTCAAGTAAATACTACAAGCAGACGTTTACTGCGCGTGCCACTAAATTGTAGAATGTACTCCCAGTAGACATTCGTCAATCTAAATATCTAAATCATTGGACATATTTAAAAAAGTAGTTGAATTACATTAATTCTCAATAAATTATGAAGCACGTATATTTACTTACTGCCACGATATTAAAGTAGGTATATATTAGTTTATTATTACATTATATTTATTATTTTAATTGTATGTTTGTCATTTGGTTTAAATATTAGTGGGTAATTATTTTAATGTATGTATTTTGTTTTATTTACATCACCTGCATTCTTGTGTTCTCATATTGCCTGGAAGAAATAGCTACGTAGCGATAAGGCCGCCTTTTGTATCCTGTACTACACTTTTCTGTGTTATTGTTCGTATTTTCTTCTTTTGTTGTAAAAATAAAGTGTAAATAAATTAATAATGAATAAATTTCAATTAAATTTTTGTGTGCAATAAAGTAATCTTTAAATAAAATAAAATATATATCAAAGTAATCGAAAAAGTAATTTTCCTGCACATCTTATAAGATGAAGACGTAAGTAGCATTACATAGTAGAGTTAAAAAAAACAACTCTACCTTTATACGTCCAACATAGTTATTTATACAGGGGAATGTAACCTCCATTCTTTGTTGGGATAGAAAGACATAAAAAAATAGTTTTAATACACGTTAAAGTATACTTCACTTTTATTTTCCCGCTGAGGTTTAATTGCATTTCTGTTCGAATTTATAGCGACTCGAGACGCGAGAGGCAGCAACAGGGAGGAGGTCGTTTCGCACGCCGCATTTCCTGTAGACTCTACATAGAGGAAGCAATTACGGTGCACACGAGCCCAACTGCTTTAAGCACACATTTCTTTATGCTTTCTCCTCTCCTAGTAACCTATATTTTGTAGAAAAGTGGTTTTAGCATGCTTTGTTCATATTTTATGTACCTTTGAAAAACATAGAATGATACCTTACCGTATAGGAGGCTAAGAAAGCCAGACTTTCGTCAGAACATAAAACTCCTATGATAGGAGCATGAGCTGTAAAATCATTGTAAAATTAAATATTAAGTACAAGGCAAACATAGTGATATAGTGAACAGACCATAGTGGCCTAGGGAAGTAGCAAGTTTCAAATTTCTATATCCTCGTCTAAGATGTAATATTCTAAGTATTCTAATATGTAGTATGTATTTTTTTTATTTTATTCACAATACTACAACAAATCCCTAATAATAAACTAAGCTAATACTTAGCTTCGTGGCAACCTGATAAAAGCCCTTAGTGAAAAATATAAATGAAAATATTCAAATAAATAATACTACAAATTACAAGTGAAACGCGAACTCACATCTATGCTATCGCACCATTTGTGTCTTTACAGGTTTATTTTTTTATTGACGGAATTCTTAACCTTATTTCTTTTCTAAGAATCTTTAGAGGATTTCTTTGAACGTAGGCGCGTAATGGCGTTAATACGTGAACAATTAGCTTCTGCGTAGCCACGACACTACGCAGCTCTACGTTGCGTAGATACTTTCTATAAACGCCTACGATAACGAAACGAAATGATTGTTAAAGACTTGTAGTCCAGCTGGACTATTCACTATTTTGGTCTTTATTGTCGACCTATTAAAATAAACGTCAAATCTATTGACAAAACGTCATCTACATACTATATACGTATGATATCCACCAGTAAGCACTGGATGACATTTGTTACATTTGTTTTGTTACATACATACAATCTGAATTTCTTATATATATGTAAACTGACATACGTCAAAGTTAATAAATTACTAGCTGGACTATCAGACCTTCTGAGACTAACAAAAAATAAACATACATTCCAAAAAAAAAATCGTTACAAAAGAATTCTCATTTTGAAGTTGCGATCATAATATTCTCCATATTTTCCATGCTACGAGTATCCCAAAGGCCACTGTTTAACAAAACGAAATAAAGTTTCGTGTCAACTAAAAGTAACCTACTTTTTGTTCTTCATCGGTTGAGACTTTATTAAAAAGTTTTTGTATTACAAGCGCCTTGTATTCTTTATTATATTCCGATTTTAAAAACGAAGCGGACTTCTTTTTCCTGAACGTTAAAAGTCGATCAATTAGGAATATAATACACGGCTATTGTAGTCGAGTTTTGTATAGAAGATTATTTTCCTTATTTTTTTCCAGACACGTTGGTTTCGTTGATAAAATAAATGAACCCTATATTTTATACTTTAGGCCAAGTATATACTTTAAAGACAACACAAACCATTACATCAAACAGTTAAACTGATGAAGTCAATAAAAAGTACTGTAAAAAGGCAAATTGACCATCAATTCGATTTTATATGAGCTACACGTACTTTCGTAATACGTACGAAAATACTATACAACCTGAAAACGAAATCTAATAAGAAAACACAGTGTGTTAGACTGTACATGGTATATGAAGATATATATTATACCAAATAATTAAAGTTTTATGTCAATTTGATTCTCTTAAAAAAACATTCATCACAATCAAATAAATAATGTTATTATATTATTTATTATTTTCAATTATGTGCTCACTATTTCCAAAATAAAAATAAACTGTAAAAGACAAAAGCCAGTATTTAAACTCAGACGATTGTAGTGATATTTGTGTCTCTATGTTTATAGCAATTACGGCGTTATCGTTATATAGTTACGTCACAGTTTCGTAATGCCAATATCTTAATCGAAATATTATATTATAAATTTCCGTAAAATAACTGAAATTTGTGGTACTTACTTAAGTATAAGTAAATATAAATAAGTCAAATTAAAAAGGCGGCCCTATCTCGATCTCTGGCAGAAGCAATCTCTGCCTTATGTTAGGGGGAATAAATAAAGAAATTCATGCTCTCTTGGCACAATTTTATTCGTAAATTGTTATTATATAATGTTTATAAAACATTTAACATTTGCGAGCTTTTATTTTAAGATAAAGTTCTCTAAAATATTGTTCCATCCGCAGTTCTACTAAATAATTCAAAGTTCACACAAATCCCTGTGCTTACTATTTAGGCAACCAGTGACCACGTTATCATAGAAGTATTAATTTTAAATATAAATATTAAACATTAATTTATATAACCCAATAAACTTTAGCTCTAAAAGATGTGTTCTATACAACACAGTAAAAAAGAAAATATAGTCAGTTCATTGGCAGTTACAACTACATGGTTTTATACACTTAATCGAGTTAATAAACCAGCCTATTCATTTGTTGATCAAAAACGTACTTTGTCTACGTATAAAAAAAGTATTCCAGTTATTTTATTCTTCCTGTGCTCACCTGTTAGCCAAAACCTCGATTTGAACTCAGTTAACACTACACTTACACTAGTACTTACATAAGTAAACAATCATTAAATGTACATAAACGAAAAGACATCAAACCGAAATAAAATTTGTTTTTAATTGATGTTCGATTGTTTTTTTTATTTATATCGATATAAATGCGGTTTTTAACAGTTCATTTGTATCGCTCGATTCGCCCGACCTACTCGAGGCGCGGCGGCCGGCCGACTGAAGCAACTGGGTCCCATTTTCCCGGCGCTTTCAGCAGTGTTGCCAGGCGTTAATTCAGCTCCCCATAAAATATAATATACAGTAACAAGTATTTTATCTGCGAAAATTTAAAATGGGTGCTACAACAACATTTAAAATTTTGTAATATCTGCAAAATCAATTACTTTGTTCTGTAATGTACGGTTATCTATAGGTACAATATAATGTCGTTGTCCAGAGTACTAATTTAATGCCGATAACAATAATATTGAAAGTAAATAAAACTTTTACAAAAGCTCCAATAGAGCAAATGCAATTTTCACCCTAGAATTTAGAATTGGTGCCTTGGCTACCCATAAAAAATATTTAAGAAATCTGGAAGAAGAAGGAAAAATTTGGAATTACTATAATTATAGTATCATAATAATTAAAGAAAAATATATGATTGTACACATAAATTGGAAACAGTAAACTTAATAGTTTGTTATATCGATTACTAATATTTTTTCCCCAAAAAATGGTAGTTCTTCCAACTGCAGCCTCATGACCCCGAATCCTTTGTGCGGTCCACAAACTGTGAACATACCTTTACAGTTCACAGCTTCCAACAATCTCCGTCCCTTCCGCACTCACAGCTGGCTACGTATACGAGTATACCCATCTCGTTCCTCCTTTTAAACTTATGACAAACTAATGAACTTAACCTACGTGGGTAACTATTGATGCGTCGTTAACAACTTAGTACAAGTGTATTGGTGGTGAATTACTAAGTGCCGACGTTTAAGTTTACTGAATATGAAAACTAAAAAAAATATATTACCAACTATATAGTTATAGCTCGGGACCTCGTTTGCCTGGAATTCGATTTTTAGCTATAAATTACCTGAAATCTTTCATACCTCTTTCAGTGTCCTTATGTTTTATTTCTACACCAAAAAAAACTATGTTCTTCTCCAAAGATAAATACCTATCTGTTGTAAAATTTATCTAAATCTGTTAAAAAAATTCAGATATTATCATTAACAAACAAAAAAATCATTTGTTTTGAATGGCTTGGTATATTTGAAAAGTTGTTTCTATTTTCATTTGCCCAGATACAGAGTTGGTTCAAAAACTTCAAGAAATAAGAAAAACTCAATCGAAAAGTCGGAAAATCGAAACAGCCAATTTTGTATATAACTGGTGTCCGCAACTTCGGCCGCGTGTATTTAGGATTTTAGGCTATCCCGCGTGATCTCCTAGTCACCCGTAATAATAACTATTTACGTTTGAAATTTCAGAGCAATCCGTTCAGTGATTTGAGCTGTGTGTCGATGGATCAGTCAGTGATGATTGCCTATTACATTACACAGAATTTGTACGGAGACTAAATGGTACGAAGTTCGGCTAACTAGTATTGATATGATTTTATAATTTATAATTAGCATTTATATACGCTTACCTAAGCGCTTAGCTTTATCGCTCTATCTGTTCTGTGTTCTCGATGTTATACTAGAAGTCGTATATAGACCGACGTTGTAGCACATCAAAGTAACGTCGGAGTCTACGTTTATTTTATTCATTTACAACTACAGAGTTGTTGTTTGACAGTAACGTCATTCATAAAATCTATTTACGATTTTCAAAGTTTCATAACAGCACAATGTTCTCATAGCGATCTGAAATGTAATGTGTAAACAATGTTAAAGGATGATTGAGTATATTTCTATTTTATACAGTTATAGTTATAGTTTTATTTCGTTTTTGAACGAGAAACACCGTTGAAGTGAAGATCAAACTTTAACTCTCAACATCACAAACATAGTTTCAGATTTCAACCTCAATTTTCTTCAAACCACAGTAGACCTAATCACTACTATTGTCACGAAGCTGAGTGACTGGCTACTGGGGACATGGTTACTCATATTATGTCGAGGAGAATATAAAAAAAACACACAGTTGTAGATCCTACCTCCATAATTGCCTACGGTACTACTACTACTACTATGCTATATATGCTACGCGAAAGTGGCAATGGGCAGGCCATATAGTTCCAAGAGCCGATAGACGTTAGTCGCAAGGTGCTGAAATGGCGACCCCGTATCGGTGTTGGTCGACCACCCTCCAGGTGAACCGAGGACATCTAGCGGGTTGCAGGAAGCCGCTGGATGCTCGCGGCTCGTGACCGTTTTATTTGGAAGTCCATGCAAGAGGCCTATGACCAGCAGTGGACGTCCATCGGCTGATAATGATGATGATGATGACTACTACTGTGAAGCAGGCTTTCTATAAACAGACGAAAAGTGGAAAATTAAAATATGTATCACTGATCTTGGTTTATTTATAAATTAATATTAAATTACGTTAATTGGATCTCAAAACTCTACTATATGAAACATATCGTAAACCCATTAGTAGTATTAAAATTCAGTAGATCACATTTATAGATTCCGAGTTTTTTTGACGTGACAACGTCTTATAATTCGATGGAGCCTGCACACTCAAAAAAGATGACGTCATGCGTCGTTCCCTCGGGTTGCCAACTCTTTTTTATAAGAATTAAAGTATTTTAATTCTTGTAAAAAAGAGCCAGCGTGGTGCACTATGGGCTAACGCCTCTCATTCTGAGAGGAGACTCTTGCTCAACAATCTCTGATAATAATATTATTGCAAATACTAACTGTATGTATATTGTATACCAATATATTTATATAGGTACATATTTATGTATATATAAATATGTATACATAAATATACATATTTATATATACATAAATATGTATTTCAGTACGATAATTAGTATAGTAAAACTAATTATCGTACTGAAATGTACTCATCATTTAATTACCAAAGTATTCGTAGATTTGTCGTAGACTTTCCTAGGAGCGACGTAGCACTTTTCGTAGCATTTTTTGCGGAATGGAAACTACGCTGATGCAACCGTGAGGTCTACTAGCTATTCTTTATAGAGGAAAAATTTGTTGTTTGTTTGTTTGTAGGGAATACATTTTAAAATTCTTTCACCTATGGAAAGCATTAGATTATAGAGTATCCTTAAGTCTCTGCCACTTGACGTTGTTAGGGTCATAGTCGATTTAACTAAACTCCGCGCCACGAAAGAAGTCCTTCACAGGTTCAGAAAATTGACAGCGCTTTACACTAATGACAATAACACCGCCATTATCAAATGACAGTGAGCGCCATTAATACATTAGCGGCGCGTCTATTATATTATCTATTATATTATATATAATAGATAATATAATAGAATATCTAGTCTATTATATTATATTGCAGCGATGAGCGACGCCTTATGTGCAATGCTCCTCCACTTTTGGCGATTGGCTGCATTATGGGAACACTCACCATGGATGATTGTGTTGCTAATTGTATAACTATGTTAGATGATCGCAAAACGAAAACGCGATGAAAAATTATGTTTCGAATCGCACACCGAGTTTCTTTTTTATTATTTACAAGTTAGCCCTTGACTACAATCTCATCACCATCATTATCATATCAGCCGACGGACATCCACTGCAGACATAGGCCTTTTGAAGGGACTTCCAAACATCACGATACTGAGCCGCCTGCATCCAGCGAGTCCCTACGACTCGCTTGATATCGTCAGTCCACCTGGTGGGGGGTCTACCAACACTGCGCTTTGTAGTGCGGGGTTGCCATTCCAGCACCTTGGGACCCCAACGTCCATCGGCTTTTCAAACTATGTGCCCCACTCATTGCCACTTCAGCTTCGCAACTCGTTAAGCTATGTCGTTGACTTTGGTTCTTCTGCGGACTACAATCTCACCTGATGGTAAATGAGGATGCAATCTAAGCTGGAAGCGGGCTAACTTGTTAGAAGGATGATCAAAATCCACACCCGTTTCGGTTTCTACAGGACATCGTACTGGAACGTTAAATCGTTTGGCAGTACATCTTTTGCCGGTAGGTAACCAGCCGCAGCCGAAGCCTCCTACCAGCCAGACCTGGACCAATTAAGAAAACCTTAACCTGAAGAAGACCTCTGTTTTGTAAATCCACCGCGGATAACACTGTGCCACGAAGACCTTCAAATGGAATACGGAATACGGTAATAGAATAGTCACTTTACGAAAAAAAAATGTACGGTGTATATAAACTTTAGCATAGTGAGATTACATTCGTCATTCACATACTATAATTTTGTTTAACTCTGTCTATCTACATCTGTATGTAGGTCACACTGGCATTAATTAGTCCTGTGAACTTTAATCTGCAATGCGGAGAAATACGACGGTTTTTAACTGAAAATATAGCATTCAAAATTGTATTTCACCTTTATACGAGTTCGGACAAAAATATCTGAAATATTCTGTACCATGCTCGACTATTGATTCAGTTTCGCCTTCGCCAATCGTTTGTTTTGTAATTGGTACAGTTACTACTAATTTTTATTCATAAAATATGAAATATTTTTCCACCCCTGGGGTAGGATTTTTTTTTCAAATTAATATGGGACTATTTTTGAGGCTCTATCTAACAAAAAAAGAATTATCAAAATCGGATTACACTATACAATGTTACGCGTGGTTTTACTTAACAATAATTAATGTGTATACAATTAATCATCTCCTGTTTTCCTTAGGATTGAAAAAAATACACAGATTAATCAGTAATATACAGATGGAGCGTACGGAACATGAGGGTGTCGTAGCCGCTACAAATACAAAATTCAAAAAATAATATATTCTCGAGTCAGTACGACACGAACCGTCTCATCAGTAAATTTCAATATTATTCAAGAAAAATGGCGTCTTGGATTTTTAAATATTTTAAAAACTGTTTACAAAAACTAAAGAAATAAGATTGAGTATTTGTCTTTATTGGTAATTATTGATTATTATATTTATTTACGTAATTGTTGTTAGTGTTAAATTTTGAAATACAAATTATGTAAAAAGTTTGTATATGCTTCAGTACGTTGCTTTTAAAGACTCACTCTGGTTACTCTGTGAAAAAATATCAAAATCGGACCACTCGGTAAAAAGTTACACGTGTTCATACATAAAAAAATACACGTCGAATTGAAAAACTTCTCTCCGTTTTTCATAGGCTAAAAAGGATTAGTGTTTACAAAAATAAATTCAATGGAAATTAGTTACATAAATATATTTTTAGCGAGCAGTAGATAGAAAATATGTAGGTTAGTATACTAATTGGGGTATAGAATATAAATATAGGTAACACACCTTCATAAATTTTATAAATATAAAATTCAAAGGCCCCTAATAAAGCGAACGAAGCTTTAGATTCGTTCTACTCGTATAATAGGCGTACAAGCCCTAATCAAGTTCGCTCCTAAATATTAAATGTACCTCCCGAGCATTCGTAATCACATCGTCGAAGGGTTTTGTTCGCCTCGAATTATTAGCTCTATTGACTAAAGTAATCGATATTTTTACCGGTCGTCTATTTTTATACCAACACGTAATATTTTTAAATGTCCTTGACCCGATTAGAAATTAAAACTAATAGAATTGATTCTAGTCTACGAGTCATTGGTAGTTTTTCGGTGGAAGCAATCGGCCGTGGCTAATCACCACCTTAACGGCAAAGACGTACCGCGTAGAGTATGAGCGAGCGAGATGTCAAATGTATGCAAGTGATAATATTAGATTCTGTAACGATCACTTTCAGAATCACTATCACTAGTTATAATGACCGGGTCGGTCTGTTGCGCAGGGGTATATCACCACTAACTTCCCAACTCTGGCCTGCTATAGAAAAACTCAATATTTCGTATACCGTATTTATGCAAAACTGCATATATATTATTAAAATTGACTAGGTATTTGTCGTTTGGTTTGTCGGTTTAAAGATTTTTATTTCTCCAAAAAAGTACGTACTGTTGTTCACTTTACCACAGACTTAACTTAGAGTTAGCATATTAATTATTTGGTTTTTTAAATATTTTGTCCAAGTTTGTAAGGATGCAGGATTTAGTCGATTTCTTAAATACATTTATGTTGTTCAACTCTTAACTCTTTACTGGAGTTTGGCAGATTTTTATATATCTGAGCGTGAGCACCCTCACATAATACGTTTTTATTTCTTTATGGTTTTGTCCGTGGTCGCCAAATTTTAATTTTATATTTATTTCTGAGATTGCGTTTGTTAGTCCTGTTCTTAAATGTTATAGCAGAATGTAGTGTGTTAGTCGTGATTTTTTTCATTATATGTACATATACATAATTGTGTGATATTGAATAGTTTTCAGCCTTCGGGTCTCAGGCGATGCTTCTGCGCTCGCCCGAACCCCCCGGTAACGCCGTAGTGGTCCCACATGGAGCCATCGGCACTTACTCAACACGAAAAAAAAATAGTTTTGTTTTAGTGTAAAAATCTTTTGTTGGTCTGTAAAAATTGTAATGAAATAGTATCTTTATAATTCCAATGCAACGCAATGCAAAATAAACAAGGCAGAACAATTTCGGGTTTCATGACATTCAACTTGTTTTGCTTTTACATTCTAAAGGTGGATACAGATTGGTGCAATGAAACATGTAATGCAACATGCAATGCAATAATTTGACGTCCACATTGCTGCAATGTATCACGAATGCTCGTGGTTTGGACGCCGCGCGCACGAACTGCGCCTGGGTCGCGCAAGCTCCGAGCGTTACAACTCGTGCGCGGTTCGATCCGAGATTTGTCGGTTTTTGGTACGAACACAAAGGGGCGCGCAGTGTGCGCAGGACTGAGCCGACTGATTCGCAGTCAATGCGCGTACCGCGCGTCCACACGTCCAAGGCAGCAGGGAACATGCAATGTAAGGCAGAATATTACATTACATGTTGCATTGCACCAATCTGTACCCACCTTTAGAAATTGGTAACACTGACACTTAACAGTTATCAATTCTTTGATAACGAGTGAACGGAAATGTTGGAAGGGGAAGGTCAAGGCGAACACTCCTAGACCAAATCTAGGACATTCTCGTTTGACGGCCTCCGTGGCGCAGTGGTATGCGCGGTGGATTTACATGACGGAGGTCCTGGGTTCCGTTCCAGGATTGGCTGGTGGGAGGCTTCGGTCGTGGCTAGTTACCACCCTACCGACAACCGATTTAGCGTTCCGGTACGATGTCGTGTAGAAACCGCAAGGGGTGTGGATTTTCATCCTCCTCCTAACAAGTTAGTCCGCTTCCATCTCAGATTTGATTGTTATCAAGGGCTAACATGTAAAGAAAAAAAAAGGCCAGATCAAGAAGATCCTGAACCGACGAATTTGGTGGTATTAACATGAATTATTATCTTTTTGAGATGTTGAGTAGTTTCAACACCGATGCATTGGTCCTATGCTCTGTCCACGGAATACGGAGCATACTACGCCAACACCACATCTCGAAGGCGTCTATGCGACCTATTAAATTATAAAAAGTCTATTAATCCAGTTAAATAAAAAAAAAATCCCCGATAAGATCCAATACGTATATATGTCAAAACTTGTGCCAATGATGAAGAGCCAAACCAACTACTCATACAACCACTTTCATAACGGGCGTACATACAATATATTTGGAAGAGTTATCGCTGATATAAGTTGTTGCCAACATTTTGTGGTGTTTTGAGGCGAAATATAATGCAATCGGAGTGAAAAATGAGGCACGGGTTTTCTCAATATTTCAGTTTAAGTTAGATTAATAAAGGCGTTTGGTGCTAAGAGCCTAATTTTAAGAATCTCTCGCTAAAGTCTTATTAACAATCATCTTCTATGCCAATATTATAAAGTAGTAAAGTTTGTAAAGTTGTAGGGAATCTCTGGATCAACTGAACCGAGTTTTAAAATCGTTTACTAAGTCCTAAGCTTTTATAATACACAGGTGTAACCGCGGAGCGCCTTTTAGTTTTCAATAATTTAATACTCGTATACCGATTACGATTATCTCGTATATTGCTGCGATAGCCCGGTCGATATGACTTCTGCCATCAATTCGGAAGGCGTAGGTTCGAATCCAGTCCTTGCACCTCTAAGTTCTTCGTTATATTATGTACATTTTAAGAAATATATCACGTGGCTCAAACGGTGAAGGGAAAACATCGAGAGGAAACCTGCATACCTGAGAATTTTCCTAAATATCTATGTGAAGTCTTGGGCCAGCGTGGTGAACTATAATTAGCCTAACCACTCTCGTTCTGATTGGATACTTGTGTTCAACAGTGAGCCGAATATGGATTGTTAATGATGATACCGATTATGTTAAAGAACTACAATGATGATATAGTTGTTGATGTGTTTATAAATGTAACTTACTTACGCCCGCGACTTCGTCCGCGTGAAATTTAGTTTTTCACAAATCCTTCGGGAACCATGAATTTTTCCAGGATAAAAAGTAGCCTATGTGTTAATCCAGAGTAAATTCAATTTCCATTCCAAATTTTAGTCAAATCACTTCAGCAGTAGCGGCTTTAAAAAGTAACAAATATCCAAATAAACATACATCCATTACAAACTATAAAGAAAATTCACAGCATACGAGTAGCATTAACGTAGGCGTCCACTAAACTGCATCGTACGTAATGTATCGAACGGATTTTATGTATCGTAAAATTATAAATCCGCTTGATGCGTTGCATCCGATGCGTACGGTGCGGATCTGTGGAAGCCTACCATTATAGGAGATGATTGATTGAAGCGCAACTGTTCTATAATTTTATATGAATCACTTTCGTAGTGGCAAAATTAATTAAAACTATAAGCTTATTAACTTAATAATCGTAAAAAGGCTGAACAGTATGCGCACATGGGTATGCACGCTATTTATCTACGTCAGAATGGCAGAAGGCGGATTTATATTTTTCTGACGTGTCGTGTCGTGACGCATCAGAACAGATAGTCAGTTGTCATCTTCGTGTGAGCCGTGATAGCCCAAGGGGGTATGACTTCTGCCTTCAATTCGGAGGGCGTAGGCTCGAGAGAGACTCTTCAAGATATGTGCATTTTAAGAAATTAAACATCACATGTCTCCAATCGTCGATCGGCAAAGGCATCCGAGAACAAATTTTAAATGTGCAAGAAGAGAAGGAGATAACCTAGAGAAACTTGTTATCACTGGCAAAGTGGAAGGAAAGAGACCTCCGGGACGTAGCCCGATGCGTTGGTCAGATCAAATCCGCACCACTCTCGATACAAAAGTACACGAAGCTCTACAAGTCGCGAAAAGCCGAGCCGCATGGCGTGACATCGTACGGAAAAAAGTTATAAATGTGTGATAGGGGTCACGACCCTCAGTAATGAGGAACACGACGCGGAGAGAGTCTCCAATGGTCAAGGAAAACCTGCATACCAGAGAATTTTCTTAAATCTGTGTGAAACCCAATCCGCATTGGGTCAGCGTGGTGGACTATTAACCTAACCTCTCTCATTCTGAGAGGAGGCGACCCAACAGTGAAATATGGATTGTTAATAGGTAATGATGAACAGACATAGTCCACTACTTTATTCGTTAAGACCATATATTATGTTGAAAAAAAAAACTATACGGACAATGACGTGTGAAATTACTTAATAAATGAATCTGTCATTTGAATTTGATTTCAACATGAACTTAATGAACGGATCGGTTTCAAAGTTTGAGAACTTATGCAGGTCTAGTGACAAATACCTACCTCATATTGGCGTTAAGACTTGGAGCTCAGAAACTATTCTGACTTTAGATCCAGCTAAACTTAAGAGATACGAACTTTGTGCTTACACAAGCTTATATTGTTGTCTTGACATTTATATGATCATTTATAACACATTTGCTCGTAAAGTATCGCTTATTTCACCAATTTCAATATCGTAATGTATCTCATTACGCACATGTGCCGTAATGTAAAGTAAAATGCACATGTGCCGTAATGTAATATAAAATCTTTATCATCCCTCTAAAAAAGAACGGTACTTTTTTAAATCTTTTTAGGTCAGAAAAGTGCTCAACATTTTATGAATAAAATTAACTTTGTGAGATAATATAATAAAAAACATTTAATTCTTTAATTTTAATAATTTTGACAATAAATGTCAACCATATATCTGTATCAGAAACACAAAAATGTTAATTGACTTTATTAGTAATTCTCTTTACTTTATTTTCACTTCGATAGATTAAAATATACCGAAAAATAACTCGTTTGTAATCAGTATGTTCTGTTTACAATATATCGACAGATTACATTATCGCGAGTGAGATTTTAAACAAACGTATGTTACAATTAAACGGTAACTCGTAATCGGGTTATCGGGTTGTTCTCGAGTATCGAGTATATCGTCACCATAGAAAATACATTATGTCGTCACAGTATTCGCACGGATAATATTCATTTATTACCATTTATTTTATATATTTTATTTATTCACTCAATGAAAAATAATCATCAAGTCAAAACGAAATTATTTTTCGAATAATTGCGGTCTTTCTTTACGGTATTAAACGCCATCTGGCATACTTCTCAGAAACTAGATTACGTTCCTAAAATACAGATTAAATATTACAAAAATAAAAAAGTATGTTTTTATTTAAAATATATTATTTATTATTTTATATGTTGAAATTTATGATACAAATACACGATTATAACATTTAGATGTATATCCAAAATAATGTAAGAACGAACCGGAAGTAGTGCCAACTGCCAGAATTAAAAAACTTAGTCAAATAACCGTTTCGATAAAAAATCAATAACTTGAGACTGTTTCAAGTATAAAAATAAAAAATGTCATTTTGTAATCATTACATTTGGTTAAATAAAATTAAATTTTATTTTAATTTTCACAAATCAAGGTAACATTAAAGTTATCATGCAATCATCGCATTCCACGCGCCAACTATGTTGTGACGCAATATCCGCTTTAATATTTCTTGCTGCGAGTTTGACCCGCCATTTTGTTACGCTCTACGCTCTGTTGTCTATAATTTTCAATAGATCGTCTTTATGGCAAGGTCCGTAGATAATTTTACTCTCTGGATATCTATCTACTTTATTGTGCTCGTTGTGCTCTCTGATTTAATAGAAACTGTCAAACACTAAACAATGTTCAAGAATACATTTATAATTTTTTCAGATTTTCCGGGAGGCATAATTATGTATGAAGTGTTTTAAGATGGATTCTTGGTCGAATTTGTGTCGATGCTGTCTGTCGCCCGAAACAGATGTGTCACTTTTGAATGACAACGAAAACTATAAAGAGCAGTTTTCGGAAATCACGAGCATTGAGGTAGGTAATTTATCAATTTAAATTATTATGGTAATTTAAAAGCTAGTAACAATTCCTGACAAACTGTTGATTAAGTCCACCATGCAACATAGTATTTTAACTTGCCAGATTTTGATTTATATGATAATTTAAAATTATAAATTTGTTCTTTTTGCTAGTTGCTTATAGGGACAAGGATTTGTAGGTTAGACGCTACTCTACTACGTTGAGGGTTTTGGCGGGATCCACAACTTATAATTTATGCTAATTTAAATGAACTTTTTCCAAGTCTTAAGACTGGCTAACATGTTTTTTGAATTAATAATATGAATATGATAATACAATTTACATTATATCAATTAGCATATTAGGTCAAATTCAAAATTAATCTAATTCAAGTAAGTATGGCTTAGTTTACAACATAAGTTTATATAGTTTTTACACTTGATTACAAAACTCGACTTTGTAGACTAATATTTAGTTGTTATTTGTTTAAATAACTTTTATTGTTTACAATGTGACTAATGTGCTACTTTTGACCGCTTCTACGACTTAGTGACATCTATAGTATAAAATCTTTGGTGCTGATAGTAATTGTTCACTGTTTAACCACATAAGCTTTTCATTAACTCGACAACCTCACCTTCAGTATAAAATTAGTGATAAACTGTTCTCTACTATTCAAGAGTGTTTTATCAATATTGTATATTGTTATGGCACTCAAAAAATAAACAAGTGTTTGATCTGTAATGCCAGAATGACTACTATCCAATACTAGCAATGTATGTCCCTTTATTAAATGTTTTTTTTTTTTTAATTATAATGATTACTAAATTGAACAATGTAAGTAACTATTACATTGTTTTCAGTCTGTCATTTAACCTTTGAAACTGTTGAACCTATTTGAATAATCAGATTTTAACTAGCTGTTAGATGTTTACTTTTAACTAGTTATCTAGGTTACTTTATGCTGATGAAAAGAAAGAAAAAGATTTTGATGGAACTTATTTACTTAAGGATTGTAAAACAACCATTATGTGCTAGGAAAAAATTATTACTTAATAATTGTTTTCTAGTATTGAAATTAGTCTTTTAATGATATACTAAAAGACAAATTTTTATGTACTAGAACACAGTAGCTTATGTTAATCAATTTAATATTTGTAATTCTTATTTTTTCATTTCAGGTAAAGCATGACGATGGATTACCACATAACTTGTGTAACAATTGTTATTCACTTATGATATCAGCATATGAATTTAGGTCACAGTGTATAAAAGTAGACAAAGAATTGAAAATTCAGCTGGAAACACCTGAAATTGATCAAAAACTTAATAAGAATTTTTCACAAATAGAACATTCAGAAAAAGTAAAAATAACTTCTGATATGACTATGGATGACATCACAATCATGAAGGAAATAGAAAATTTAATAAAACAGGAGCCCAGTGACGATAGTGATGATGATACATACTATGTGGTTGTTGTCAATGATCCCAATGAAAACAAAGATACTGCAGCTTATAACGAAGAGCCAATGGAATCCAACAGTCAGCAGGATGAGAACTTTGAAGAGCAAGCAACAGAAGTGGTTGACAAAAACAATTTAGTAGAATTCCAGAAGAACACTCATATCACTCCATTTGAAAATCAAATTAAATCATTTCTTGTGTCAAACCCTAAAATTTCCTTGAACGTACCAGCTACAATACTGGAAAATGAAGAGGGTCAAGATATGAATGATAATTTAGATAGCATTATTATGGATGTTAATGACGTAAGTCAACCATCTCAAGAGCAAAATCTTTTAATAAACGAAGAATCAGATAGTCAATATACTATAACGCCTGACATGCTTCATAATTTGCAGAGTAAAAATTACCTTAAAATTCTCACACCTTCTGGTGCTGAAAGGACTATACTTCTAAAGGGTGATGATGGTATTAAGTACTTGTCAGATCCTCACATGAAAATGGAAGAGGATTCTGTGCCTGAAGAGGTGATCTTTTATGAAGGTGACGAATCTGATCTCCAAATATTGAAATGTGATGCTTCTGAATTAATTATAGAGTATGCCGATGACAGTAATATTGCGACAGTGATACAGAGGGACGATGGTACATTCCTTTGTGAGTGTGGTGAACATTTTGAGGACTTGAGCCAGTATCAGAATCATCAATTGAAACATAACTCTGAAGAATATTTGTGTAATTTGTGTGGCAAGGGATTCGAGACAGGTGAGATTCTTGCTGGGCATATGCTATTGCACAGCACAACAGGATTCTATGTTGCATGTCCATTCTGTGACCAGGATGTCAAAAGAAATACTCTGACTCAACATATAAAATACACTCACAACAGTAAACCACAATGCAATTTGTGCCACAAAACATTTGCAAATCAAAATAATCTCAAACGTCATATGATGATACACAGCGGTATTAAAGAATTTGAATGTGACATTTGCCATAAGAGATTCCATCAAAAGATCACAATGCAAACACACAGACTGACGCACATTAATCCATTTACATGCTATCAATGTGGTATCAAATTTGATAGTAAACTTTCACTAGCAACACACAAAGGAAGTGATGATTGTCACAAATTGAGGAAATCAAAGGTTAAAGAAGAATTGATGAAGACAGTCAAACAAGAAATAATGACTAACGCAGGCAAGCTGTTGGGGTATGCGTGTTCACTGTGCAAGAAGATGTTTTCTGTTGAATCAGCATTGGACCAACACGTTGAAAGTAAACACCTACAGGACAGCGATGATGGTAGTGCAGAAGGGAAATTTAAAAAGAACTTGAAAAGGTTTGATTGTATGATTTGTGGCAAAGGCTGTGCGAGCCAAGCAATGTTAATTATGCACGAACGTGTCCACACTAATGAGCGGCCATTTCCCTGTCAGCTGTGCTCATTGAGATTCAAGACTAGAACACATTTGAGAACACATCAGTTAACCCACACTAGGGAAAAGAAGTTTGGTTGTTCAGTTTGCATGAAATTCTTTGCATTGAAAGGAAATCTGGTAGTTCATTTAAGGACACACACTGGAGAGCGGCCATACGTTTGTACAATTTGTGGTGAGGCCTATATTGATTCGAAATATCTCAAAAAGCACAAACTAAAGAAGCATGCAATAGAAAATGTACCATGGAACAAGTATGAATGAGTTCATAAATGAATATTGATACAAAATACTTGATAAATAAAAACCATTTTTTTATTTATCAAGCATTTTAGCAATAGCTCTTTATTATAATATAATTAATAATTAAGACTGAGAAGGTGTTTTTTTTGTTAGCTAGATTAATCAGTTTTATTTTTTAAGTTTTACAGCTAGCTCTAGAACTTGTAAATTTTGTTCTTCTGTATAATATTATGTGCTACCTTACTTTTATTTACTATATTATACCATTACTGACTTGGAACTTAAATGACAATGAGCATCATCAGTGTTAAAGTTATAAATAAATTGAAATAGAGTTAACTTCATCATTATTTTACTTCCTACTAGTTATTTTTTTAGGGCAAAGCCCTCAAATGTTTTTAATTAATGTAATAGGTATACTTAAGAAAAAGTAAAATAAAGTTAAAAGCGGTATATTGAGTGTTTTATTTTTAATTAATTGAAATAGAAATTACAATAAAAGTTATACAATACAATATTATTAATAATTACTAAGCTCAAATATGTGAGCCGTGATTACCCAGTAGATAACAGCTCTGCCTCCGATTCCGGAGGGTGTGGGTTGGAATCCAATCCGGGGCATATGCATCTCCAATTTTAAGAAAATAAATATCACGTGTCTCAAGCGGTGAAGGATAAACATCGTGCGTGTGTGAAGTCTGCCAATCCACATTGGGCCAGCGTGGTGGACTATTGGCCTAACCCCTCTCATTCTGAGAGGAGACTCGAGCTCAGCAGTGAGCTGAATATGGTTTAATAACGAACAACTGATAGTGCCATAGATTATGATAATTATTTTATCACTATAGACTGGATAGTGCTAAAATGCATGAAGGAGTTAAAAGTCTGAAATCTGAAATACAGTGACATCTAAGGGAAGGTTTTGCAACTAAAATTAATGGCACGATATTATTCAACTCAATACCAACTGATTACCAAAAAATATAAGTTTAAGAATTTATGCTTAGCAAATTAAATATATTCAACGCTCTTCTTAAAAATTTGCACTTTTGTGGAAATTAGTAGATCCAAAAAAATTAAAGGTGTAGGTTTATGCACATCACCAATGAGTAGACTTCTTTTATCAGCTCATTGGATTCGAAGTAGTTGCGCTATTCTCTAAGAGATGACGCTGTACATTTAAATTTAGGTACATTAGTATTTTTTCTAATGCTTGCTTTTAATGCTTTAACATTTATTTTAAAAACGAGTAAGCTGTTTATATGTAATAGAATTTAACGAATAAGTTATTTCATCACTCGGGATTAACACATCTTTTCTCCATCTACTAATAGTTACTAAACTAATAATAGTTAATGAAAAGAGGAAAGATTTGTACTTAAGTAACGAAACTCAAAAACGAGAGAAACCGCGAAGTTCAGCTCAATATAGAACACATGCAGCTATTAGACAACAGATGTCGCTAGTAATTCGATTCAGAAAGCGTTTCGAATCCGGTCCGGGGCATGCACCTCTAAGTCCAACTTTTCAGTTATGTGCATACTATAAAGAAATTATATATTACGTGTCTCAAACGGTAAAGTAAAACATCGTGACGAAACCTGCATACCTGAGAATTTTCTTAATTCTCTACGTGTGTGAAGTCTGCCAATCCGCATTGGGCTAGCGAAGGCCTAATCCGGTAACCCCTCTCATTCTGAGAGGGAGACTCGTGCTCAACAGTGTGCCGGATGTAGGTAATTAATCATGACTATGACGATACGTAGGTATTTTAGATTCAGAATGTTATGTGTTAGTTTTACAATATATATAATAAATATATTATAAATATTAATGTTCAAATATGGGTATCTACAAACATACATTTTAAATATAACAGTAGAAATAGGCACCTACCTGTTAAATTAGTTTAGAAAAATACCTACGAAACATATTAATAACACAGATTTCATATACATAGGGTCGATAAATAGTAATAGTATGAAGTTAAACCTCAGACCAAATATTATGTAACTGGTCTGAGAGGTAAACATAGGCTACCCTTGGGAACCTTAGAATAACAAGAAATACTGTACGTTCTGCAATGTCTAGTTGCAATCGACCATGCTGATGGGAGATATTTTATTGGTCTTCTGCGTCCTATAACGCCAAAAGTCTACTTCAGATACTTACCTAAGAGTGAATAGGCATTTTCTAGGCAAGCGCGTTCCACCTTATGCTGCATCATCGCTTACTGTCAAGCATGATTGCTGCCAAGCGCTAGCCTATATAACGTAAAAAAAAAAAAAAAAATCATGAACATTTTTGAAATAAGTACAGAATTGCATAAACTAGCTCATGAGTAAGGACCTTGTGTAGGTTTAAAATTGAAAGGCCATATTACAACAATAAACACGTAAGTTTTAGGCGTTTCACTAGCAGACGCCCGGCGGTCTCACTTTCGTAGATCCCGTTCTACGTTCTAATACGGGGATATAATATGTTACTCGATGAAGATGTAGCTCTCTATTGATAAATTATATTCCAAAATCGCCAGGCTAATTCAGCAGATCCTCAGATTACTTGTGTAGGTACCTCGTACAAACTCTCAATTCCTCTAATATTAAGTAGGTACATACCTAACTAGGTAGGCCGATAGTAAGACCTATAAGTAAATTATTCGTCATAACCAGACAAAATTCTTTGACGTTTTTCAGAGAAGCTAGTTTTCAGAGTCTTACATTTTTATCACAATAAGAAATAACAACTGAATAATGAACGAAAAATAAATCCATAGATGCCTGAAATTCGTTATTTGGAATTTTTGGTTCGTTCGTAGTACGTACGTGATAAATGACGAGTAAAAAAAAAAAATAAAACAGTAAAACTCCTTGCGTCATCTCCCACGATATGTACCAGGGCAGCAGCGCAGGCAGGCGTTGGCGTAGTAAATTAGGCGCGGGCTCGTGCCGCACTCAGCGATATTGCTATCGGCCCGCCTAGACATCGACAACGACTGTTCAGGGTTCACACAACTTACTTTTGAAGTACGAGTATTCCTATATGCAGGTTTGGGGAATATGAATGCGTTACGCAAAAGTGCAATCCTACGAAGCGAACGGATGTTGAGAGAGCAAAAGAAGTTTTACTTCAGTGGTGTAGTCTAACGCACACTCGGTTTTTTTTTCAGATTAATGAATCCCAGCGTTACTTTGCGATACTTCAATCATTAAGGCCTTGCTTCCTAAAGAGATGGGATATGGAGTTAAAGTACTTCAAACATTAAGGCCTTGCTTCCTAAAGAGATGGGATATGGAGTTAAACCCACTACACTGCTCGAATGAGGGTCTGTGGGCTTCGGTAGGGTGATAATTTTTAGGGGTGTGGATTTTCATCCTCCTCCTAACAAGTTAGCCCGCTTCCATCTTAGACTGCACCATCACTTACCATCAGGTGAAATTGTAGTCAAGGGCTAACTTGTAAAGAATAAAAAAAAAATGTTTTGACTATTTGTCACTATCAGATGGCTGGGAGCGACGTTCTCTGAGGCACGAGGGTGTAAGAGTAACAACACTATTAACTTCCTATCTCCGAGCGAATAATTTATCAATTCTTGTCACATTTCAACTGATTATACAAAATACTGACTTTTTACCTAGATAAACATAAATCACTCTATCTTTTGGTGAAACCGCAGGTAAATCTGTTTAGCAGTTTTTGAGTCTATCCCGAACAAACAAACAGACGCACAGAGTAGGTACTTCATTTTGTTTATGTGAGCGTTGCAAGCTGTAAGAATCTTACCTTCTATAGTTGTGTTCTGTACTATACGCTATACCCGTATAGCGCATATACGAAGTGATAGTTATAGGAAAATGGAAAATAAATAATGGAGCGTGATTAATAAAGCGGCAACCCTGCGCGCGGCGGCTGGCGGCGAACAAAGCAGCCGCGTCGAGCGCCACTCACCGCTCGCAGTCGACTGTACTGCGGTTCGATACTTTTGATACTTACACTATAGTTTTATGCATACGCCTTTTACCATAACTATTTTTATAAGTATATATAAAACAATAACAAATTTATTATGACGATTCAAAATAAACACAAGTTATCAGTACATACAGTAATTTTTAAATACTACGGTGTTCATTAAGTAGTGAGAATGACTAAGATGCAGTTATCTTTTATTAGATGCTATTTTATTTTACAACGTAGTCACCCTTTTAATACGGTGGGTGCTCCATCAATTCAAAGTCAGCATCATCAATGGCAGCCATCGCAACTATGTACTTGTTCGTTATCTTGGTAAAATAAAAAACTTTTGTTAGTTTTCCACGCCACTTCTCGCGTATTTCGTTACGAAATTTTTTCATTTGCTTTGTATATAACACCACGTAATTGTAGTTTCATGACTGAGGTCATTCATTCGATCATTACTACCCCTGGGCTATCCCAGAAAAGAGAGCCCATAATAATTTTGCCGGTGGGTCGAATTGGCATACATTTCTTAGGAGTTGGAGATGACGCTCTCTTCCAGGTCATGTTGTTGTTGTTTCATTTCAGGATCGTGACCAACACTGCGCTTACCTATAGAACGCGAGTGAAACTGATAGGCGTCTGCTAGTTTAAAATATTTATTATTCCCGTTCCCATGAGAATACGGGGATAAACACGACCTACCTACCTACCTACAATCGGACTAATGTTGTATTTTAATTGTGAAAAACTTTTTAAATCGGTCCAGTAGTTTCAGAGACTATTCATTATAAACAAACAAACAATCAAATTTTTCTTCTTTATAATATTAAAATAGAAAAAAAAGATATAGATTTAATTATATATGCAAAGTATCAAGTGCGGTCGGGGCGTGCATGCAATGATTCACCGAGGCGCGGCGGCGGGCCGACAGCGCAGCGTGCCGCACGTTGCGCCGATATCGCCTCTGTGCACAGCGAGCCGTGCTCCGACTCTGACTCTGAACTCTGTTCGACTCTATCCATACTTATCATTATAATTTATGCAAAGTATCAGGCGCGGTTGGCCCGAGCATGCCAACTCGCATGCATGCTAACTCTGAACTCTGTTCGACTCTATCCATACTTATCATCATAATTTATGCAAAGTATCAAGTGCGGTCGGGGCGTGCATGCACTAATTCGCCGAGGCGCGGCGGCGGGCCGACATCGCACGTTGCACAGCCAGCTGTTAGGTCTGGCTCTGACTCTTCTGTACTCTATCCATACTATACTATCATAAGTGAGCGCTTTATCTATCTTTTGTGACTGCGTTCATCCCGATAACCCAAGTAGCATAATAAAAAATTACAAAGTAAATGATTACTTAATTGACTCCGGAATCGGACAAAATATGTTAAGACAAATTCCTAAAGCACACAGTACGTATTGTTCCAGTTCCAGATGAATCTAGTCCTAGTACTAGTAACGGCCTTAAAATGCAGGATGTAGCCAAGTAGCGCTATTCTATAACCTCGACAGTGTGAATAGCCAATTCGTCTCCATAGCTCTGTCTAACATGATGCTATACAGGAAGAAATTTTTTCAAGTACGGATATTTTTATATTTTGTACATAAACAAAATTTAATGAACACGTATTTTTTCTTTTTTTTTTTAACTCAACAATAACAAAGTTATCGTTAGCTAAAGTTTAAACATTTAAACAGAATTTGAGGGTCACCCTATCGCTGTACTAAGTAATAGCACAGTAATAGGCAACTACAAAATCAGCTGGTAGGTACTAGGTTAGCGAGCGCCCGCGCCGAGGGCCGTTGACCTTTCTACGTTTATTTTTGTACCTATTATTTTTTATAATAATTAAAGGTCGTCACTTTTGAGTTGAGTATCGATTTTCCCTTCATACTTTATTGGGCTTAGGACCATCAATAATGCGTAGTAATAATAAAAATTGTAAACTTTCGATTGGAATAATGAAATACAAATGATGATTATTATTACGCAAACTTTTGCATTAAAGGATGATTCGACTTAAATGCGCAAGCGACGGCAGATTGTCTGTCACTGGTCGCCCATCGGCAATTCGGCAGGCGTCCTCAGGGATTTTTCGAGCCCCTCACCCCTGCCACCCCCGTCAGCCGAAGCCGAAGCGATATGACTACTGCCGGTATTTCTTTGTCGGCGTCTTACAAAGTGCCGCCAGCAGTTGCGCAGTTTGTTTGGGAATGTGTCCATTATTTTGTTATTTCTGAGACATAAATTGAAAAAAAAAATTACATAAAATGTATCGAACTGTTTGTAGATTTATGTTCTATTAATGATACAGAACCACGAAAAAAAATGTCCGCACTAAAGTCCGAATCACCCTGTAGATAGAGAGAGATATGTCGACGAAATCGATTTATAACACTTAAGATATATATATAGATATAAAAAAGCGTTACTGACCACCACGTATGCCATGACGTTTAAAGAAGTAGTTAGTTCCATGGACTCCCAAGTGAACAACTAACTAACTAACTTCAACTTCTCAAGTGATAACTCAAACTCGCCTCCCAGAATTGTAACTGGTTACCAGGGTTACATAAAATATAAGCGTCAGTCGTAGAACCAGCTACCGCGCTGTAAGTAAGCAACACGCTCAGAAAAACGTGCCTGGTGGCGAAATGAAATATATCCATTCCGCGGCGGGTTTCACGGCAGATAAGCCTCGGGGCGGATGAAGTGGGAGGGATCCCGACTAGTGAAGTAGGTGATGCTAGGGGTGACAGACGGTTCAATTATATTATCGATATCGTCTATATTTAAAAGTGCTTTTATCACTAAAATAGACCGATACTCTACCATAGAGCGAATAGTGCCATATTTTAACGTTCTAGTTTGGTGTCTGGACATGAATAACAATTTTCAACGACACAGGGACCACGTTATATGTATAGCGGACAACCGCCATTCATAAAAAAAAACTTAATCATGTTATCGGAATGAAAAAGCAATGAAATAATACTTAGGTTAATTTTAATACTATGTTGCTTTGCTTTCAGTGGGCCTAAAATGTGGCCGTCGCCCCGTTGCAGTAAAAGGGTATTGTTTAAGTAAATAAATAAATAAGTCGATAGTTTCGAAAAGAGGCCGAATCCTGTTTTGATCGACAAGTAGGTAGGTATGTCTTTCGCTTCAGATTATAGATTTAGCCAATGTAATTTCAGGTTTAGATTAACCATGAACTAGTCGATTAAAGGGTAAAGGTACATAAAAAAAACATGAGTTTCGATATACCAGTAGTAGATAATTAGAACATCACTAGTCTTGGCGCGCGGCAGGAGCGAAGCGGCGACGGGACTATAGTGAGCCGCTCCGTTTGATTGTATCACTGCTACACATGCATATAATATGTATAGTATGTATACATAACTGCATAGCATCGACCTACACATAGGTTGCTCTTAATAGTCGGAAGACGATACTTTTGGCTTTAGAAAGTTCAACCATAAAGAAGATGGCCCAAAATCGCCCCAGATAAAATGAAAAATACCAACCTAATAATTTAAATGTACATACCATATAAAATTACCTTACATTTATTATTATTAAATATACATCTATACTAATATTATAAAGCTGAAGAGTTTTGTTTGTTTGTTTGGTTGAACGCAATAATCTCAGGAACTACTGGTCCGATTCTAAAAATTATTTCAGTATTAGATAACCCATTTATCGAGGAAGGCTATATATATAATCCCCGTATTCCTACGGAAACGGGAACCACGCGGGTGAAACCGCGTGGCGTCAGCTAGTTATACATATTATGTATAACTAAACAGAAATCTAGTAAATTTACGGGGAAAAATACAATTAATTATTAATCTAGAAAAATCAACCCAAAGTAAAAGCTTTATCGAGACGCACGAAACTTTATTTTCTGAGGCAAACAACGTATGCAGAGTGGAGTGGGCTATCTCCTTTTAAATAGTTGGTAGTCTATTATTTGCTAATAACCTGATGCCATGTATCGACCAATAAAGAAAATAAAAAAAACAACCATACAGCCGAACGTAGAACCTCCTCCTTTTTGGAAGTCGGTTAAAAAGTATAACAATCGCTTACAAATTCGTCCGCGTTGAAAACCTTGCCTCTCGAGCCATGTTACTTATCATATCGATTACATATTTCTACAATCGCCAACGCTTTGAAATGTATGGGAATTTTTTATATTTTTTGGAGACGTGATTACATGACAGGTTTAGTTTTTAAATATATTTTTGACAATACGAGCCAAAACGCCTGTCGGCCATGATGGTCTGTATTTCAACTGTTTAATGACGTCACTATAACAAATCCCTTACAAATGGAGCGTTTAACTAAAATATTAGTTAATAATTAGTATGACGTTTAGTACATCAAGTAACATTGCGACGTCACAAAATAGACGACAACATTTTTGACGTTTGGAAAATTTAAAAAAATACATGATTTTTAAATTATGTTTTATAAGAAAACCTTATCTTTTATTAATTGATATCGATATATTTCGGACCCTTATTCCATGTACTATACCAAATTAATATTGTTTATTTTAAATTTGATATGAGTCAACTACCCTATTACCGATGGGTCACCTCACACGTGGTCAACCTACCAATCGGATAAATCACTAATTTCAATACATTTCAAAGCGTTAGCGATTGTAGAAAGAGAATAGATAAATGTAACATGGCAAGAGCGGCGGCAACAGACCCAAATACAAATCGACCCCCTGCACCATAACATATTTAAATTTGAAATTTTCTGAGCTACTCGTACTTATCCTATTTTTCAGATGGTTTTTCAGATGTTGTTGTGTTTTGGTCTGAAGAAAACAGATACCCGCCTGATTCCAAAAGTCTTCCATAGGCCTTAAGTTAAATAAAGTTTCATGAGCACGCTAGTATTTAAAGTATACTTATATACAGTAACAACTGACTGATACACGCTGGTTTTATAGCAAAAAGTCTTGTAAAGTCATGAATTCCTAGTAATAAAGCCACGCAACAAATTTGAAAACCGCGTATCTCCTCAACGAGGAAATAAATAAATTTTCATTTGAAAACGGACGTTTGTTCACATTCATGCATTGATTGAAAGATATACTGAGATATTATATTTTTCAATCTACATAAAAATGCTGTGAGCATCTACATAAATCGTGATGGATTTCAATAATTCTTTTTAATCTTGATTATGTAGGTAATTTTATAAAGTCACAATTTTTTATGAAAAATTATTGTTGTGACAAGGACATAGAATTTAAATAGAACTATGTAAGTATTTAGTTATTTTACACGAATGTATCCCAGATCCATACACTATAATAAAATGGTTCGTATAACTCATTTAAATTTATTTATTATATTATTTTTAGCACATGATAATTTGTCAAACAATCAATTTAAAAAAATTTAATTCTTCAAACAATTTTGCCACGCCATCTACCGTAAAGTAGTTGAACTTCGTAGAAAATAATATGTTTGAGATCTATAGATCATTACCCTACTTCTTATATTGCTATGGTCGCCTGGTATAAATTCGAACTAATGAAGTAACATCCATGTTTCTTTTTTTTACTTTTCTTTTTTGTTTTTACTTTTTATACCAAGTGTATTTGGAACTAATAGAAACTAGGAATCACATTTTCGTTTTATTTTTTTAAGTTATACTTTCCACTGTGTTTTATATTGTTTTTATTTAAAATTTTGTTGTTTTTATATTGTTTTATTTAAAAGTATAACTACTACTGATTAGAAAATCGATGTGAATACTAATGTCTAATTTAGTAGTAACCGACCAGTTACGTTACACAACTATTTTGGGTATTTTTTAGATATTTTAAGAGAACATACTTACATGTGAAAAGTAAAAAATGGAAAAAAAATCTTCTTTCCAAACAATTTTGGAGGTTTTTCCTTTTGGTTATTTGGTAGTCGTAGGTTATCTATCTTGGTACTTACATAATATTATGTTTTCTGTGGTCATAGTTGATATTTACCATTATTATGTTTTCTATTTAGAATGATATTTCCATAACTCACATGTAATGAGTAATTTGATAAGACATACTTACTATATGTATATTTCTTTTTACTCTGTTATATGTATCTCATATAAAACTGTAGAGGTAGAGCTAAGAAATCTTTGGCGCGTCATTATAATTTTTTGATAAACCCTCCTAGAGGAGTGAGTGGTCTTCCCGTACGTTATGATCTCCTGGTAACTTGCGCACTCTTCGCGCAAGCGGGCCGCTACTCGCGCAGCTCTCGCGTGCTAGATGCGCGCGCGCATGTCATTTGTTTACCTCGATTGGATCATTTTAAAATGTCGGATATGCGCAAAGTTATGACTTAGTAAAATAAACTTTATGTCTGAAGTTCATAAAGTTTTGTTTGTTTTGTTAGCCTAATTCTGTAATGATATTTACTCCTTTCTTCTAGTAGTAAGTAGTCTAGTCGACGAGTTGAAAATGGTACAAAAAAGAGATACTGCTCATAAAATTATGAGCGATGGCTCGGCTCATTCGATCCGGAATGACGCCTAAAAAAATAGGCCAAAAACGTGTATTACCACATAAAAAATTGCAAAAGTTATAAACAATTAAAGATAAAAAAATGGCGTTTCGTTTTTTGCCAACATTTCATAAACATTTCATTTAAGAGGAAATTTTCAATAAAAAAAACTCTTAACTCCTGAAACTCTATCTCCAATATTTATAATTTTTATTTATCGCTGAAATTAGGTTTTCGCGCGTCATTTTTAGGATGCGTTGGCGGCGTCAAAAGCGAGTACGGCACATTAATGATTTTATTTAAGGTATTTAATATTTTTTAGTAAATTTGAAAAAATTATGGTGTGTTTTGAACATAATAAATAATTTATTCCCGTTGGAAATTTTACTTTAATTTTCAAGTTAATTTTTCAACATGTTGAATAATTGTTAACTAACAAAATTTTCTCAAACTTCCGTCTTAATTGTAAACATTACATACTTAACAATATCGTGCCATAAAAGTTAAAAAAAATATAGTTTGTTTATAATAATATTTTCACTTTAACCACATTATTTGGATTTATCAGTTTTTATTCAAGTTCCCCTTCTTTCAGAATATATTTTTGAAATGTCTTAAATATTAATAGTTTTTTTAGTAGGTTTTATTTTTATCAGAGACGTAGTTTCGACTATTTATTTAACGTGTTATAGGGAGCGTTAAAATAAAACATTATATGTTTTCTGTGACATTAGCACCTTTATCTGAACTGTTATCATCATATACCATAAACTAATGAAACTAATTTTATGCCCGCTAAGCTCTGCTAAGCAGGATCAGCCACCTGGACCAGTAGTAGTATCACTACAAACATATGACGTGCTTGTAAACTAACCTTATTGTTACAAAAATAAAAAAAATACGTAATAAAAAAATTACAATCGTTTTCAAAAACAAAAAAAAACTAAAAAGCGAAAAATAACATTAAATTACGTTCTACCTGCTGATCACTTTGAAGGAGGTGCTCGAAAAGACTTGAATTGAGTACCTCCTTCTTTTTTTTGAAGTCGGTTAAAAATGAATTTGATTAAATTAAGCTTTTTCATTTAAATCGGAAGTAAGCAAAGTTTAACGAAAAGAAAGGAGAAAAAGAAACTGTCGGAGTTACAGGCATCTAATCGACAAACTCTCAATTTTTTATTAGATTATAAAAAACTGTTCCAAAAGAACAAATTGAAAAAACACAATTGTACAATTATTTCTTCTGTTACCGCGCATAAAAATATAAAGTAAATATAGTCACAAACAAACTAAGACATTTTATAAAGTCGGTTAAAAGGACATTATTAACCTATGTATTTAAAAAAAATAATGTATATTTACATAATAAATTAATATTAGATTTTGTATATCTATTGTCTACTCGAACAAAACTAAAACACCAAAGTAATTCCATAATGAATAAATGCACACTGTAACAAGCGCAATTTATAATTTTCCATGTCGCCATCCTCTAAGTCTAGACGCTCACATAAGTCATAGAATGCACCATAAACATAAAACATGAGCACAAGACGCAAGACAATGCCGCGGGCTTGTCTAGTCAACACTCGACAATGGTGTTATCGCAAGGCCGGGCATTATCGCGGCCCGGACGATCGGGCCGATTGTTTTGCGGGCAATTAGCATGGCCCGTCCCGCACGTGCCGTTTCGTGCCGTCCCAGACGCTGACGGTTTCAACTTCCAGTAGTTTCAGTGTTCCGCGCGCGCTCCACGCGAGCAGCTGTGTAGGGAGCTGTGTGCGTTGTTATCTCCTCGACAGATATAGACGCCTGGTACTTTATTTAACGAAACTTTTTTTGACACCTGTTAACAAAGTTGTCGTGGGATTGTTTTCAAATAAATAAGGGGGGCCTTAAGTATAAAGTAAAAAATATACAATTAATTTAACAAAATGAATCATGAAATAGGTACTTTTAATTTTCAGGCGCTGTTCAGTATTTTTATATACATTTAAAACAAAAAAATATGTCTAGGTTCTTTGATACTACACGTACTACTATTATGTAGCATATAACATACCGAGACTAAAGACATCCTTATTTCAACATTTCTCCCGTCGGCGCCGGGCAAAGTTTTCACAAAGTCCTTTCGGTCGACGATAACTTGGCAGTCAAAAGTTCCCATTCTCGAAACTTTTACGCACGCGACTCTCTCAAGTTTGGAATTTTGAACTTTTCTTGAAAACAATCCTTAGGCGATGTCTTGAAATTATTATTTGCGGTAGATTAAACAAGTACTTTTACCACTTGGGTAAAACAAAGCTATAATTACAGTGAAAATTGTGATAAAAGATGGATTTATAAATCTGACGTAAGTGTTGTGACTGCTGTGATCCAAAATGGCGGCAGCCATGATAAAGGATCGGGGACTGCGAAAGAAGTTAACTCAACAAGCCATACCGGAGAAAACACCAAAAAAACCTTCAAAACGCAAATCGACTCCTAGCAGCTCCAGAAACGACAAAAAGAACGAACAAAACAACAATAAAAAACCAAAAATACAGACTGGAGACCCGAAAGTTGACTTGTTCTCAACCTATCAACCGTGGGTTATCCAGACGTACGGAGATTTGGCAAAAACCAAGACGATAACTTTGAAAAAGTATGCCAGAATTCTAAGAACCCTCCGCGGGGAAGAATGCAACAGTTCTGACAGTTCTAAATTTCGCTTTTGGGTGAAGGCGAAAGGCTTTCATGTGGGTAGACCGACGGGATATGACGCGAAGCCTGCCGACGGAATAATTTGTCGATATAGCGTGGCCGATGCAGAAGGATGTCCGCGTGGTCCAGATGGCCAGGAAGTCTACACAGGGTCCCAAAATGATCCCCCGTTGTATATTCCGACTCCTCCTTTAAAGGTAAAGAGATTTTATTTTTTCATTGAATTTCAAGAATATTTAAAATTAATCATTGTATACTTGGAGATTCCTGATGCGGTTTAGATATTTTACATGACAGTTGCCTGCCTACCAACAATTTGTTTTGAAGTACGCTTTCCTCTGCACTCGAAAGGCAAAGTGATGGATGTGTCCGTGACTTGTGTGAGATTGTCTTTTTAACCGACTTCAAAAAGGAGGAGGTTCTCAATTCGGTCGGTATTTTTTTTTTTTTTTTTTTTTTTTTTTTTATGTATGTACACCGATTACTCAAAGACGCCTGGACCGATTTCAAAAATTCTTTTTTTGTTTGAAACGGTATAGTCCCCATTTGGTCCCATTGCCATCATGACAAGATCTGATGATGGGATCCTGGAGAAATTGAGGGGAACTTTCGAAAATTATATGGGTGTCTAGTGTGTTCGTAAACTTTTCCATTTAGTACCTTTAAGAAATACAAAATTATGAAGGTTTAAAATCGATCTGATGATGGAGTCATAAAACAGACGAGGGAACTCCTCGGCGATTTACAGCAGTTACCTTGTGTTTGGGCTTGATTAATTTGTATTAATGAGAACTTTCCACATAGATAGGTTGTGACTGTCATTTAGGGGTTTGGTGATGAAGACCAAGGACAATTAAGGGAACTCCTTAACAGTTTACAGTAACCACCTTGTGTTTGGCCTTGATTAATTCGTATTGCTGAGAACTTTCTACCTAGATGAGTTGTGTCTGTTATTAGGGGTCTGATGATGAAGACCAAGGTCAATGAAGGGAACCCCTTGACGGTTTACGGTAGCTACCTTGTGCTTGGGCTTGATTAATTTGTATTGCTGAAAATTTTGTACCAAGATGGGTTGTGACTGTCATTAGGCGTCTGATGTATTCGTTTGAGATGAAATTTTACACTAAAAATTGAAAAATAATAAAAATTTTAATAAAAAAAATACAACCGACTTCAAAACCTAAAAACGTACCCACTAAACTAAAAAGCGAAAAATAACATCATAATATGTTCTACCTGCTGATCAGTATGAAGTCGGTGCTTAGCCGGTGTTGTCTTAATTTAAGCCATTTCTGACAGGACCACATGAAACAACACTGTCTGCAAAATCTAAATCTATAAGATATGCTCACATGGCTTAAATTAATACATCACCGGCTTAGCACCGACTTCATACTGATCAGCAGGTAGAACATATTATGATGTTATTTTTCGCTTTTTAGTTTAGTGGGTACGTTTTTAGGTTTTGAAGTCGGTTGTATTTTTTTTATTAAAATTTTTATGTAGAATCACAATTTTGTTGTGGCGACTAAACTTGCTCGCGTCAGTGGGATCAAAGAACAGGTAATGTGTGCCACAGTTGTACCAGGGGCGCATAGTGATCAAAGCGATTACACTTTACACATAATTCTAAAAGACTTCTCAATGCTCATTCATCACTGATGCAAAGCGACGTACTTGTACTTAGTACGTACCTTACAATTTTATAAATCAGTATTTGCATACTTTTGTTTTGCCGTACGATATTGTTTTCTAGTGTGTACGATTATTTCAAAAATACAACTATTGATGGATTAATTGTTATACTATATCTACATTTTATAGATATTTTACTATAGTTCATTTAAAGTCTTTATTTTTTCATGATTTAAAACAACATGTAATCTCTGCAGACTTTAATGGCATTGTTATCGCAGAAAGCGATTTGCTCTGCAAGTTATAAACGTGTAGCTATGTGAAATTATTATACACCTACCTGACTACCTATTGTAGAGATTTTTTTCTCAACTTTTAGCGAGCGTTGGGATTTTACGTCTCCTGTCTACAGTTCCCTGAAAACTTTAAAGTTTATAGCCTTACCTCATCTTTGAAAACTGAATGCTAATACTGCGTACCTAGTCAAGATGCACTCTTTGTTCTTAATTCTTATGAATAGATAAGCATTCTAACATAACTTCTGCGCTCTCTTCTTGCTCACTCGTTTATTATTTGCTCTCATGTAATATTAAAGAGGCCGCTATGCCAAGTCGCACCTGAACTGGCTAGGCTCATTATTAATATTCCGTGCAGATAGTCGAGACCAAAGAGATTTAAAAGCCTGTGGCTCATTCTGATGATAATAGCAGAGAAAGAAATAAAAAGTTACCAGCACTTTTTGATTATTCATTTTTGCACTAACGCTATTTAGCGCATTTAATTTACTAAAATTACTCGTAAAATAGGAACTAAATTAATAAATGTAATAAGTTGTACATTATTTATTGTATTTGTTTTATCGCGTTATTCGGCTTCCCGACTGAAAGATCTTAAAATCCAAAGTCCTGTTCTGTGGATTTTCTGTCTCGATTAACCAACCCTCAATGATCGATGTTTTTTTTCAACGCCTCCGTACTTCGTTCGAGAAAATTTTGATGCAATCGAAGCAATTTCATCGATACTTTCGATACAAATCACCAGGAGCGCAGAACATGGCAGGAGGTTGAATGTTTCGAACCTATGAACATCGATCGCCGCTTATCGCTCGCGGTCGCTGCGGCCGCATTGTTCGGCTCGTTTTTGCTAAAACCACGCGCCACGCTTTGGCGGCTAAATTAGGGCTACCTCCTTTTATTATTTTTATCGAAACTTTTTGTTTGCTGGTATTCGGTAAAATCTTTTCACGATTGTAAAGGTTCCAGAACAACCACGAATCTTAATAAGTTATATGAAATTATTTCATTCGTGAAATGCATCAAAATGTTTGTTGAAATTTTCAAAATATTTCGGTACTAGGTAAGCTGATAAAGGTTATATGTATATACTGTCTTCGTCAAATTTGTAATTATCTCCTATATATTTATAGATTTTATTCAAAACTTTATGGAGTTTATTACTCACGTCAACCTCCCTAATGAAAATCATATTCGCTTTAGAACTATATTATACCAGAAAAAAAGACTAAAAAAATATTCCAATAGATTTTTGGTCTATTAATATATTTGAAATTAGTTACAGCTGAAGGTGGAAGCCCTAGTGTGAATATAAATTGAAAAGCGTTTATTTAAAGTTTCGCGCGCGTTGATGGCTAACGCATAGATATTGCTGTATCCCGGAGGCACCCTTTGTGACTCCCATCGCAAACAGCTTCCATACTTACCTACGTGTTGTATGTACTCCACTGGTTTATGCGATACGCGTATTTTTTATTTATAAGTGTATACATAAATACACTAGCGGATGTCGGCGACTCCGTCCACGTGAAATTATGTTTTTTTTAATGGTGTTGGGTTAGGTTTTCCGGGATTAAAAGGTACCTACCCAATTTCATCCAAATAGGTTTAGTAGTTAAGACGTAAAAAAGTAGCATCCAGATAGACAGATAAGCAGACGGACTTACTTATTGATAATATTAGCACCTATTATTTTTGCCGCGCGGATTTCATACGCGAAGGCCCCGGTCATGGGGACCGATTACGTTTGGTAGATTTTAAATGTTAAGAAGAATAAATGGTTATTTACTTTTTTCGCATTTAGCGGTGGAAAAACAAGACTTAAAAATATTTTTTATTACTGTGTCTTACTGAAATTAACAGAAATTTTTATTTTAGCGATACATTAAGAGATTATATCCTTCAGAATTAGTAAAAAGTTAATCGCGCTCGTAACTCGAGAACTAAAATATAAGTGTTTTATTTTGTTGCTTTGAGACCCCTCCCATTCCCATTCCATTACATTACGCTCAAATCGTTAAATTTTTTAAATGCACACTCTTAGTACCTAATTAACTAACCTACTGACGTGCTGGTTGAGAGTACCTATTTCTAAAGTTAGTTTTTTTTGGTTGAGCTAAACGTACCAACCAATATTACGGGCTCAACAACAAGGTTAGGTTAGGTTAGTAATGTCCCTTATCCTTATCTGCCGCGTTTGAGCATGTATAAAATGGAACAGATTCATCAGGCAATTGATCTGACCCGTCGGTAACTAATTATAATGGACGCGGCAGAGCCCGGGGCAAAGGTAATTTTTCAGCGATGACTAAAAATGTCCCGCCTGTGTTTGTAGGATAACATTTTTCATACCTACACAAGCATATTTTAGGTATATTGTATAGCTTGGCAACTTCGTTCGTAACACTCCCGATGTTCTGCGCGGGTCGGGGGGCGTGTAGCGATGAATGAAAAACCCACGACTGATGCACATCACTTCCCCGCACGCACGATTTCACACCCGCGCAGTCTATCCCCCTGTCGCCCGCATATGATGGGAGTGTTATTCTTGTACAAAATAGAGTTTAGGAATAATTTACCTACTTCATCATAATATCATAAGAGTCTTACGTAGGCGTCTACATTTCAAGTATCTTACTCCATTTTACGAGTTCTCTTAAAAGGACTATTCTTATGATTGTAACAATATCGGCGAAATTATTATAAAGAGAAAAGCAGGCAACATTTCTAAGAGTAGTTTTATAGTAAAATTCTGATTTATTTGCAATATTTTGCTTTCTATCATCATCACAATATGTCATGAATTCCAGAGATTTATGGTTTAATTTAATTTAATGAGGCTATCACTATCATCATCCTTCTTGGAGAGGGTATTTGATAATGCTGGCGATAATGTTTGAACAGTCATCGGATTTTAATGGCCTAACGTCACCCTTATCACGTCATTAGAGGCCTTATTAGAAGGCTCAAAGTTACTCAGCGATGGAGCGAGCTCGAATCAGAAATGAGGAGATCCAAACCAACCAAACCAACCAAAGTCACTGACATAGCTCAGCGAGTCGCGAAGCTGAAGTGGCAATGGGCAGGCCATATAGTTCGAAGAGCCGATGGACGTTGGAGTCCCAAGGTGCTGGTACGCAGTGTTCGTCGACCCCCCGCTAGACATCCAGCGGGTTGCAGGGAGCCGCTGGATGCTGGCGGCTCGAGACCGTTTTGTTTGAAAGTCCGTGCAAGAGGCCTATGCCCAGCAGTGGACATCAATGGGCTGATAATGATGATGAAGACGAACGTCACCTTTACGAGCTCTCCGAGGCAAGGGCTAACCAATTTCCTAATTCCGGACTGCTTATGAAAAAGCTCAATATGAAAGCCCCAACAAGGACTTGAACCTTATGATCCGAAGCTATATTTGAACTTGGGCTACCCACTGTTGAGGACTTGTTTTATATTCTGTTTACTTAACTATAGGTTGGTACATACATACAATATTTACTGCGTTAGTCAACAGTCCTATAAAATTATGTATTTAAAACGGTTGCCGGCAATTAAATTATTACGCGTCATCACAATCCTTACACCCTTTGCCTTTAATCCCTCTACCACGGGGTAAAAATATATACAACATCATATATTTAGATACCCAGGTTCGTACTTACCAGGTAGGGTTACATAATATGTATAGTTTAATCGTTTATTTAGATACACATAAGTTCACATAACACAGGTACTAGGTAGACATACATATACATATGCTTTAGGTGTTATGTTTATGTGTACAGTTATTACCATCCTCTTATATCGTATGATTCTGTGATTATCTCAGATCAAATACCAATGGACCTATATCGTATCTGTCTTTTTTTAAGGGGGACGATTCAGTGTAGGCAGTGCATTGATATGCATTGTGCATATATGAAGTGCACGCGACTTGGTTGACTGCACCCGATGTATCGTGCCACTATGCTAGTATTTTTGGCTGGTAGCAGTGTGGCGAGCGAACTCTTTCGTTCGCCCACTTTAGGTTAGGCCATCTACATTCACATTCCAGGTTCATTTCATATTTAGAATTCCCTCGACCGCGCATGCGTGGATATATTGTCTGGACCATTCATTACTTCTTTACCGTTTCTCCATTCCACATCGCATCACCTATTTGATAGACCTTTTATTTTATATCCTTTTACAATTATTATAATCAGTGAAAGAATAAATATACATAGCAATACAATCGTCTTCTTCATATCTATATACTAACATAAAACCTCCATGGCGATAGGAGGCTTCGGCGCGGCTAGTTACCACCGTGGCAAAGACGTACCCCCAAGCGATTTTAGCGGTGCAATGTCGTGTAGAAACCGAACGACGTGTGGATTTTCATTGTCCTCCTAACAAGTTAGCCCGCTTCCATCTTAGATTGCCTCATCCAGGCCCTGTATCAAAATAAGTTGGTCCAAATTAGTGTAAAAATTTCTCACAAAAGAAACGAAAATGCTCGTTAAAAGTAAATATGACAGTGACCTATTTAGGATTTAGGATGTTTCCAAACACTTTGTTTGAACTCAAGCTTAACCAGGGAAAAAAAAGAGATTGTGTATAACCTACATTTTACTAATTTTCACATGTAAGGGGCTCCTGTAGTGCGAGGGCCCTATATCATTGATACGGCTAATACGGCGGTATCTACTCCTCTGGCCTCATCACTTACCATCAGGTGAGATTGTAGTCAAGGGCTAACTTGTAAAGAATTAAAAAAAAATGCTATGCTTTTAAGAAGCCTGCAGCGTGGCAAAGTATTATAGTACCACTAGTACTGTATTCCCGGGCCGTGGTCGCGGGCGCGGTGGCCATTGTGTAATAAATCGGGCGGGCCGTTGGTCGCAGGCCGTAAATTATGGCGGCGGATGGCGCGGGCGGGGACGAATGGGACGATGCGAGCGACATCACAAAGGCGCGCCGGAAAAATATTGTCGGGCCTTCTGCGCACTGCGGTTTGTTACAAGACTTGCTTTATTGAAGTGATAACTTCGGGAGTGTCATGGTTTTCGGAAAATATCTATTGAACCATTTTGATAAATTAAAAATAAATTGTAATTATTCTAAACAAAAATTGAAATAGAGAATGTCATTCATCTTTTGTTATTAATATTCAAAAATCTATAAAAGGGAGCCGTATGTGGTCTTGGGGGCTTTTTACTATCTCGGACTCCTGATGTGTTTTGGTGGAAGTTTGGCTGTTGTGTAAATCAAATACATGTTACTTAACGCAGTTTCTGTTACGAACCTGTCAGCGCAGTGGTTTGAATTGGTGAGCTTTTGTTCAATTTATTATTGTGATTAGGCTAGAACGGTTAAGATTAATGACGAGTTTACGAATAGGATAACGTTGTAAGGTAAAATAAGGAAATAAAATATGTAATGTGTTGGTCTTTAGTATTTTATTTCAGGAGGGTACACCATTTCGTAACGTAACGCGTTACGACGCCACTCTGTCTGGCTTCCCTTTCTCTCACGCATACAGCAGTAGGTTTAAGTTAACACTTCTGTCGAGATGTAGCTTTCTAATGGTGAAAGAATTTTCAATTAGAGATTTTGAGACCGATTATTAAGATTCCGAAACTATGTACGTAACATAGTTTCGGAATCTTAATAATCGGTCGAGTAGTCTAGAGTTAAACAAGAATCCAACAAAAAATTAAATCTTAATTCTTTTTAATATTACTTTAGTTAGATTTAACTTTCCTCTCTACTTATCAATAAGTAATCCAGTCCTTTAAACGTTGAGTTGTTGTGGCATCAAATTATACGTATATGTCCATTCGGTATTCATAAGGGAAAAAAACTTGTTTTTCCTTTTAATTTCCGATTGATCTTACCCAATTGTATTGAAAACGACGTCTATTTTTTGTTTTCGAATAGCGATATTTAAACTTGTAATTCAAAGTCTAGCCCTTAAGAAACTAGCTTACCTAGTTAAAGGGCCAGGACGTCATTGTATTGTAATTTGTGTACTGAGTTTTTTCAAATAAACCATTCTTATTATTAAAAAAAAAAGTAACCGTAGTGCGTGTACACCACAGTCGGCAAGAGCAAATAGCAGCAGCGAGGGTATGTGTATAGGATCGTTTGAACGTTCACCCGAGAGTTGACAGTCGATGGGCACACTATACACTACGCACTGCGAAGTGCTCGTTACTCACAATATGAAACACGACACTGTTATCTTGCTGCGACTGTACCGATAGAACTTTATATACGAGTAGGTATACTTCTACGGGGGTGACTGAATGCGAAACGAAACTTGAATTTGAATCATTTTAAGCGTTGAACACACCGACGTCGGGGCGGATACGATCGGGGGAAGACCGGGACGGAAGCGTGTCGAGGACGAACCGAAATGGCGTGAATTTCTCTATATAATATATCTACTTGATAGTTTGATTTTCGACAATATTATATTTGACATAGCCTGCTTTTATCCCGATCCGCCCTAGGCATACCCTTCGATCAGTACGTCGTGTTTTGTAGATTCTGACTATTTACTGACATTATCATTGACTAGCTGACGCCGCGCGGTTTTACTCGCGTGGTTCCCGTTCCCGTAAGAATTACTTTATCGGGGATAATATATAGCCTATAGCCTTCCTCGATAAATGGGCTACCTAACACTGAAATAATTTTTCAAATCGGACCAGTAGTTCCTGAGAGTAGCGCGTTCAATCAAACAAACTCTTCAGCTTTATAATATTAGTATAGATTCTAGTTACTGGGGTGTGATTCCGATATTTTATACTCGTCGATGTAATGTTCGCCTATAACAAGTTTTATTAGAATTTGAAATTTATTTCTATGGGATGCCAAAAATAAAATGTCACTAACAATGTTGTTGCCATGGATATGAGCGATGCCACATCGCTGTAATTTTACAGAATGCATATAGCTTACCAGCAAACTAGATTTTCCAAAATCGCGCGTGATCTCACCCAAGGGGGAGGATAGTAAAAAATCCCAAATTGATGTAGTTGTATGCGGTAAAGTCACGGGTATCACTTAATAAGTAATCTATACTAATATTATAAAGAGGAAATATTATAAAATTATTTCACTGTTGGGAAACTACACTATTCCCGAGTGCTATAGGCTGTATTTTATCTCCGTATTCCTACGGGAACGGTAACCACGCGGGTGAATCTGCGCTGTGTCTGCTAGTAGATTTTAAAATCCTATATTAATCCCATCGTACTCAACACCTCCCTATAAATCAACTCACAGACAACTGTGCCCCAGAGTATCTTCATTATGCACCTCGATGAGGTGGGCCAGCATTTACTATCGAGTCATCATCGTTACAGATTACAAATTCCTTGAAGTCATTTCATGAGACATCTATTATCGTTGAATCTCGTGTTACCAGCGCTTGGCCAAAAGGTATTTGCAGAATTTCATAATATGTATATATATATATTTTTTTTTAAATATTTGCCATATTTTTTTATAATATGACCAATATTCCCATTCCCCTCCAACTAGTCGGGAAAGACTGTGCTAGGAGTGGGTACGACAATAGACCAACGGGGTGAGGATTGAACCACCACCCCTCGGTGATAAATCCAACCGCTCTTACCGTTGAGCTATTGAGGCTTAATATGAAACTACTATAAGCTCACCTTATATTACATATTAAATTTCGCCCGCGTGGTTCGTGTTCCCGTAGGAATGCTGGGATAAAATATAGCCTATAGCACTCGAGAATAAATAGTGTAGCTTCTCAACGGTGAAAGAATTTTTCAAATCGGTTCAGGAGTTTCAGAGCAGATGCAAACAAACAATCAAATTTTACCTCATTATAATATTAGTATAGATTAGCGACCGTCCGTAAAATCATCTTTGTATTATTGTTTTTCCAATGATCTGGATTTGAGGACAATCAAGTGGATGGTTTAAATGGTGGTGGTCGGTGGACATAAGTGGAAAGAAAAAATATCCACGAAGCAGCGATAATCATTATTTTGTAACCAAACTAAAAAAAATACTTGGTCTTGTTCCCAAAAGCTTGCTAACTAACGCTGCCATTAATTTTAAACCCAGCGATGTGGCCAAAAACCACTATTACAAAAGTGCAACCGCAAAATGTCTTTAGATAACTTCGACTAGCACTAGTAGTTGGCGAGAGAAAACACCCGGTAGTGGCAGCTCGCATGATTTATGTGAAGTGTGCTTACATAACCGAGTGTGGTCTAAAGTTTTTATAGTGCCTATCTTCCTACACGTACCACAAGCTTGCTAGCTTTTGTTTATAAAAAATTGGTTGCCTGTAAAGTCGGTATACGGGCGAAAGTTTTACGTGACAACGACTTTGAGTGGTAAAATAATTTTAATGTGAATATTCATTCGTATAGTAGGAAGAAGGATGAAATAATAGTAACAATTTAAAACATTTATTTATACAAAGAATTATATTTAAAACATTAATTTATACAAAGAATCTCGCACTGAATTTCATATTAACAAAATTTTATTCACTCGCTCTCATTGTGAGCGCATAACGTGAGCGGAGCGTAACGCAGTTTCTTGAAGTGTCACCCGGCAAACCAATTTATAAGACGTTGTCACGTCAAAAAAATCATGGACTTCCAGTCAAATATAAATATTAAGTAAGTACCCAATTGAAAATCAATTCCATAATTAAAAGTGTGTTAAGAACTATTCAGTTAAGTAAGTGCATTATCACGTTTCTCAAACGGTGAAGGGAAATCTGCATACCTGAATGAAGTCTGCTAACCTGTTTTGGGCTAGCGTGGTGGATTACAGCCTAACCCCTCTCATTCTGAGAGGAGACTCGTGCTCAACGATGAGCAATGAGAACAATGAGCAATTCTATAATATTGATTTCTAATGTCTATAATATGTCAAGTTCAATAAGATGTAACTAATAATGAGTATGATGACATTGGGCCATAGTGGTAAACAAATAGCCTTTTTTTTTTTTTTAACGTGGGGAAATCCTCATGGATACCTTCTCGCCACGGGGAGGCAAGACGGTTATGTCGGACTTCAACCGACTAAAACCCCACGGTGTTCCGACTCGCCGCCTGATGACTGAGCCACGGGAACATTTCATAAACTACCGCAACGGTAAACAAATAGCCTAACCTATCTCATACTTAGAGGAGACTTGTGCTAAATTACTGCATTTCTCTAATGTTGATTTCTAGTGTCAATAATAGTCAACGATGTCATGAATATCAATGGCTGAATAAGCGCAGCTTTCTTCAATAAAAGATTAGTTCTTCTTCACAACAAAATTGTTTATGTAATTTTTCACACCATGCAATGGTGTTATCAATTTTCAATTTGGCTAACATAAATCAAAAAGGCAGGCCATTCCACTTCATGCTTGCCAAGTCCCCTTAAAAGCTTTGTGTCGGGTACATTTCTTTGTGCTCTAAGTGGAGCACTGCATTTACCATTACCATTGTATGCTTAAGGTGCAAAGCAACGTATGTTCTACCTACTTCACACTATCACACACGTTTGTAGATGTGTACCACGTTTGTATTTGTGCACCACGACATCTCAAAACGAGAAAAAAGCAAATGTCGAGCAATAGCGACTTTAATATATCGTTAACTCTTCACTGCGTAGGGACGAAAGAGCGATATTACAACTCCGCCGCTATTGGTCGACAATATGTCTTTTTCTCGGCATGACGCCTACTGACGTGGAGAGCAGATTCTGCCCAGAGCGAGGTAGAAAGAGTTGTCCTTTAAAAAATCAAAAATTACAATAGCTTCTTTATCCGAATAGTAAGTACTTGTGAGAATACATATAATCAGAGAGTTCTCTAATTAATAGTCTTTAATAGCGGACGCCCGCGACTTCGGCCGCGTGGACTTTAGTTTTTTACAAATCCCTCGGGAACCATGGATTTTTCCGGGATAAAAAGTAGCCTGTTTGTTAATTCAAACTAAAAGCTATCTCTACTTCAAATTTCCGGTGACCGAATCACCTGAAATTTGAAGTAGAGATAGCTAGTAGCCGAGGCGTGAAAGATAAACATTCATATCATCAAAATCATCAGGTTTCCGCAAATCTCGGGAATCCATGGATTTTTAGCCATAAAAAGTCCATGTGTTAATCCAGAGTAAAATCTATTTCCATTCTTCAGTAGTAGCGGCGCTAAAGAGTAACAAACATCCAAACAAAAATCCAAACAAACATACAGCCATACAAACTTTCGCGTTTATGATATTAGGATCATTTAATTTCTGTAAGCTCTTATACAGTAGTGATTATAAGTCATATCAAAACTCCTTAACTCCTCTCGATCACTTTATAGTTCTGCCACTCGATGGGGCTGCACTGTGAGCCCACGGACTTCTAAGATATTCGTCTCTCTAAACATTTTAATTTACCCACTAGGTATAGCACTAGTAAGCGCAGTGTTGGTCGACCCCCCACGAGTCACAGGGATTCGCTGGATGCAGGTGGCTCAGTACCGTGATGTTTGGAAGTCCCTACAAAAGGCCTATATCCTGCAGTGGACGTCCATCGGCTGATATAATGATAATGATGACTAGGTATAGCATCCACAATTACTCAGATTCAGTCAGTACACGTTTTGCATTATCACCTCTCACGTAATGAATGCCACTAACCGCTATGTCGGCCCCATGGTGTTGAGGCGGTATCGCAAACCGGTGGACATTCAGTTGATTAGTAATCGCCGCCAGCGCGACTGGAAAGCTAATCTACGTGTGCAATTCCATCGGCGGCTTTGTCATTTAAATCTTCCAATGGACGCCGTGAGAAAAATTTACAAATAGAGGCTTTTCTAACAGTTACTTTTAGTACTGTAGTTAGATACTGGCCCATATGACACGGGCTGGCCTAGTTTAAGGGCCAGGACGTCATTGTAATTCTATACTGAATTTTTCAAATAAACATTTCTTATTTCTTTCTTTGTTTTTGCTAAGAAAGTTGGAAAAATATCTCCAAAATAAAGGGATATTGACTAATTTATACCGATATCTGAACAGAAATTTGATGCTAAACCGGATACAAATATCGTAACAAAACAACAATTCTAAAGTAGGTGGTATTTGGAGAATTTTATAAAGAAAGAAAATAAGAATAATAAGAATAAGAATTGTTTATTTGAAAAAACTCACTACATAAACGTCCTGGCCCTTAAACTAGGTAAGCCCGTGTCTTAAGGGCCAGTGACTTCCCTGGGTACATATGCTACAATTAGGTACAATTACAATAATGGCGTAGTTAACATAAAATATCCAAAAGAATTGTCCTTATCATTTACGCTCTTTATTTTGGAAGTATTACAGGACTGGAATCTCTCAAGAGCATCAGTGTAATCGGAACTTTCCCAATATGAGATAACTAACGATGACTCAGTCCTGTTATCAGATTATAACATAGCAGATAAGAACCATATGAGCAATGTACCTAGAATACAATGATCCTTGTGATATAACGTTGATATGCATGGAGCGCGATGTGTTAGCACTAAACCATTGAAACGTTCTGAAGTAAACGTACAAAACTGTAGAGCAGAGAGCATAGACCATATGAACTAAAAGGCTTCACATTATCCAGAGCTAGAAATCTATAATCACACGTGCCATTATAACAACGAAGTACGAACACGAAGCATGATCTCACACACGTGCAACAAAAAGCCAACGCATTCATTCGCATTGCGGGCGTTCGGCTGGCGGTATAGTACCGGGCTCTCAGAACGGGCGAGAGATAAATGTGGGGACGGGTGCCAGTGGGGAGGTGGGAGGGGGGTAAATGCCCGCGCGGCGGCGGGTAATTGGTTCGCGCCGCCCGAGGCGAGCCCGTAGTATCGCGCTTTAGCGACGGCGCCCTCCGGTGTCAGGCGTGGATAATGGGATGCATTGAGTCGAATTTCGTGTTCAATTTTTTTTTCATTTGAATATTTCTATATAAAATTGTGTTAGCACAATAGCTACGAGAAAATATAATATCCACAATGTATACATAATGCATTGTAACACTTGAAACGTACCAGTTAGACGTCAGTATCAGTTCAATCGTAAATTCATGGATATGTAATGCCTTGGTACGTAGGTATTTGGTATCTACCTGCTAAGTACTGATATTTACTTATGTTTGTAAAAAAACACTTGCCTTGTTAAATTTTTACCGAAAACATAAACTGTTGTTTACCTTAAAACATTGCATTTTAGTTAAAATTTCGACTATTGTCATAATTTAATTTAAACTTGACCAAACATATCGGTGTGTACATTTTTTATTTCAATTTGTAATAGTTTAGTAATACAAATTCACCTTTCAAAAATATTTCAGTTATAATTATTACAGAAGTGGTACAAAGATTTTCATTAACATTAATGTTTTATTCAAGCCAAAGTCACGTCCACAAGCAGAGGACACTAATAAACAACTTACTTCTAACCAACTGTCAATTTAAAAGCAAAAACGTACACAAAAAAAAAAGAAAACGCAAACGCGTCGACTCCACGCCACCCCGCCGGCTGTTTGTCATGCTACCGCGGAGTTATAGCTATGTCATGCGGCCACCGGCGCGCCACTTTATACATCCGACGGCGCTACCGCCCGCCACGAGTCGTGCGCTTATAGCGTAGCTATAGCTATAGCTATAATAGCTGTAGCGTGTTGAAGCACCAGATTGGGAGCGTCGCTTTCGAGACCTCGCAGTGATGTTCCGTCGTTTCTTTTTGGTTATCGCTATCGGAGATTTCGCTTAGATGACGGGGCTTTTGACTGGGTACGCATATTTCGTGCAAAAATTGTGCAAAAGAGCATCAGGAATGTACATAAATGATTGTTTTATACCGTTCGTCAGTTGATTAACTTATGGATATGGATTACGAGGTCCTGTAACGGGCTATTATAAATCATCATCATCATCATATCAGCCGATGGACGTCCACTGCAGGACATAGGCCTTTTGTAGGGACTTCCAAACATCACGATACTGAGCCGCCTGCGTCCAGCGAATCCCTGCGACTCGCTTGATGTCGTCAGTCCACCTGGTGGGGGGTCGGCCAACACTGCGCTTACTAGTGCGGGGTCGCCATTCCAGCACTTTGGGACCCCAACGTCCATCGGCTCTTCGCACTATGTGCCCCGCCCATTGCCACTTCAGCTTCGCAACTCGTTGAGCTATGTCGCTATTATAAATACATAGGTATATTGAGCAATTCTTCAAATCAAATCAAAGCCGTGATAGCCCAGTGGATATGACCTCCACCTCCGATTCCGGAGGGTGTGGGTTCGAATCCAGTCCGAGGCATGCACCTCCAACTTTTCAGTTGTGTGCATTTTCAGAAATTAAATATTACGTTTCTCAAACGGTGAAGGAAAACATCGTGAGGAAACCTGCATACCAGAGAATTTCCTTAATTCTCTGTGTGTGTGAAGACTGCCAATCCGCATTGGGCCAGCGTGGTGGACTAAGGCGGCACACACTACACCTCTTATTCTGAGAGGAGACTCGAGCTCAGCAGTGAGCCAAAGGGTTGATAATGAACGATATTGAGCTTTTCTTTGTTCTAAGATATTTTCAGTAAAAATATTGAACCCGGAGTGGGAAGTTCATTGCCTCAGAGAATACGTTGAGCCGCCGGTTAATTATGACCGGGTTTTTATCTCTACCATCTGATAGAAATGATAATGATGAAATGACAAACATTATCCTACTCTCTCTCTATTCATTTGATATTGATTTTCTGTATCCTACAACTTACACAATTTTATAAACATATATAATAAATTTTTTACTTTATAGTTACTTTTAAAATGAATTTTGATATTATTAGTTAATATGATGTAAAAAATAGGTACTATCAGTGTATATGTTAAGATCCACTATCGTGAAAACCATTTTCATATAATGGATCCCAAATTTTTTTCGCTGACATAGACCCCTTGCAGTTTGTCATAGACCCCTAGGGGTCGATATAGACCACTTTGGGAATCACTGATTTACACGGACAAACTTTAACCTAAAAATTTAACCAAAAAGATATAAAGCAACTAAGTAAACTTTAAATATTTTACTTATTTTAGTTAAATTAGCTATCCGGGAAATTAGCTCTTTCCTTTGTATTTAGTTATCTTAAAATAACTTGTTCCGTGCGGTTGCTTAATCTAGATGTTGTGGTTTGTCCTTTAATGCTCCTAGCTTGATACGAAACTTGAAATTTTGGAATAAGTACACTAACGTAAATGTTTTTCATAATGTCATAATTTACAAAAATTTCTAAATTCAAAATTACGAGTAAACTCTAGTTAATCCAGTGGCGTATTAATTGAAGGCGTTTCTGAAAGTACCGCGGGAAAGAATCGTCTGAAAACCCTAACTTTAAATTTTGAACTGTGTTAGCTCCGCCTTCAAAGTGATCAGAAGGTAGCACATACGATGTTATTTTTTGGTTTTTAGTTTATTTTTGTGATTTTGAAGTCAATTGAGTTGAGACTGTATTTCTGGGGCCCCATTAGCCATGGATCTCAGAAGTATCTTATGGTTTGGCCATCTACAACAAACGCATAGTATGTAAGAAAAGCCTGAGATAACACTCAGTTAATGCTCACTCGGTAAAAATCTCAGTTCGCCTAGTCGGGTGAACGTATCTCACCGAGTCGCTATTTTTCATCTCGTCATAACGAAGAATCCCACTTCTACCGCATATAAACTAACCATATAGCCATTGTTCTTGCATGGTAAGCAATCCCACAGAGCAGCGATATAACAATAAAATATAACGTAGCGTTAAAGACATAGGGAACTAGATAATAAGTAAACAAAATCTCAGGCTGCCTAGTCGTGTGAACGCGGTCCGGTTTCCGCCTCGAATCTCACCGAGTCGTTATTTTTCATCTCGTCATTACGAAGAATCCCACTTCTACCGCATATAAACTAACCGTAAAGCCATTATTATTGGTAAGTATAACTAGGAGAGCATTGTTACCATTGGACATAACCCTAACTTAAAGACAGGGAGCCAAATAAGCACACAAAATCTCAGCTCGCGTAGTCGCGTGAACGCGGTCCGGTCCCCGAGACCCTGAGTCGAGTCTCGCCGAGTCGTTATTTTTCATCTCGTCAGAGCCGCTCATTACGGCGAATTTCGAGAGGCGCTCGGCGCGGCGCGGCGGGGCGCATGAAATACGCGCCGTGTCGACGTGTCACGGATACATGACCCGGGGCTAGGGTTGCCACACTATTGTAATTTCCAGGACTATTAGTAATGGCATAAATAATATTAAAACCGTAATAGCCCATTGGATATGACCTCTGCCTCCGATTCTGGAAGGCGTAGGTTCGAATCCGGTCATCCGGCATGCACCTCCAACTTTTCAGTTGTGTGCATTTTAAGAAATTAAATATCACGTGTCTCAAACGGTGAAGCGAACGGTGTGAACGGTGAGCGTGGTGGACTATTTGCCTAACCCCTCTCATTTTGAGAGGAGACTCGAGCTCAGCAGTGAGCCGAATATGGGTTGACAATGATGATGATGATGATGATGATGATGATGATGATCAGAGGTTAGCCAAGCGCTTATTCTACTCGGAGCTCATGAACGGTAAGCGGAAACAAGGTGGACAGTTCTTGAGATATAAGGATGTACAGAAGAGGCATTTGGCTAACTGTAACATAGATTCTACTCGTTGGGAGATGTTAGCAAAAGATCGGTCAGAGTGGAGGTCCTATGTTCAGCGGAGTACCTTTGGTTTTGAAGATAGGCGGAGGCGAGATCTGGATAATCGTCGTGAACAACTTAAGGCCAAGCCACCCTCCAATATCTCATATAATTATGTGGACGGTACCCTAACTTGTCCTGTTTGCTCCAGGACATTCCGCGCAAAAATAGGGTACATAAGTCACATGAGGGCGCATGATCGACGCCCGCGTGTGATGTGACAGAGTCTCTAGTCGCTGTTGCCGAATCGGCAAAGACGAGACGACGACGATGATGATGATAAAAGAATTCTTAAAGTTTAGTAGTAGAGTAACAATCAAACAAATACACATTTTTTCATCATAATATTAAAGTCATTACAAGGTTTCCATTAAATTAAAGTCACAGGATTAATGGACGCGGGAGAAAGCTAGAAATTCTAGGACATTTCTTGGATTTCCCGGACATCTGGCAAGCCTACCAGAGCTACCGTGGTAGAGACGTGGCTGGTTCTTATCGACATCGTAGTCATTTGTTTTATTTTGACTTTGAAAATTGTCGAGACTTACTGAATATTGTTAACTTACACTAGTACGGATATTTTTGCGTTGACGCGGTAACGCCTGTTTCAGTATTAAAAATTTATTTAGCAAAATTAAATCATCTTTATCTATCATTAGCGTTTTAATTTTAACAGTGCTTAAATATTAACAGTAATAGCTTCAACAATGTTTAATGACAGACAGTGGTGGTTAAATGACAGTTATAACAGTGGTCTCTCTGTAAACTTATAATTTTTTCTGTAGAAAAGTCAGAAGATGCATATGATTCTCGAATTTAATGAATAGGCGATTTTAGCTGACGGAGCAAATTAAGGTTACGACCGTAATTTAGGTTATGGCCATTTAAAATAACATAGATGCGTAAGACGTACGTTCATTAAGAATGGAAAGAAATAGGAATGAGAGGCAAGTGAGTCGATATCTCATTTGACACGCTCGTCTAGCTGAAAACAAGGTGAATCAACACTTTGCAATCGGGAAAACTCTACAATAGAGATAGAGAAGTGCCATTTCTGTGGATAGGAAGTTCAACCTTGGCTTTCAGAGGAGGTTTAGCAAGCCGATATTAGCCGATTTATCCGTGGCGCAATGGTATGCGCGGTGGATTTACAAGACGGAGATCGTGGGTTTGATCCCCGATTGATGTTTTCTTAATTGGTCCAGGTCTGGCTAGTGGGAGGCTTCGGCCGCAGCTAGTTATCACCCTACTGGCTAAGACGTACCGCCAAGCGATTTAGCGTTCCGGTACGATGACGTGTAGAAACCATAAGGGTGTGGATTTTCATTCTGCTCCTAACAAGTTAGCTTCCAGCTTAGATTACATCATCACTTACTATTAGGTGAGATTGTAGAGGCTAACATGTAAAAGAATAAAAAAAAGTCAATAATAGACAGAAGTCTGATGGAATTTTTTCCTCCTCAACGAAAATATAAAAGTGTGTGTAAACTCTGACGCACGAATGGAGTTTACTCTTTCAGATCGACTGCCTAAATAGGTGTAAGTTGCCCCGCAGCATATACTATATATGTCTGTATACTTATGCCTGAAAAGTGAAAGGTGCGCAGAATAGGTTGCGCACAAAAAACGTAACGCTGTCATTTGATTCTTCTAGATAAGCGCACTCCAACTTAGACCGCATTAGACCGCAATGCTTACCATCAGGCTTAATTCTAGTCAAGCGCTGGCCTATATTTCATAAAAAAAATTGAATTTTACTTCTCATATTTTTTTCATACCTACTTTTTTGGAGTTTACACCTTAAGAATCGATTTTTTATATATATCCCCCATATATGAAAAATCGATTCTTAAGGTGTAAACTCCAAAAAAGTTAGTTAGTTAGGTGTCGATATAGGAGTATTAAGTAAATACCCGTCCCTAGCGGCACTACCCTTGCATGCAATCAGTCGGGGCGAGCCGCGGCGACGCCACTCGACGCGCCTCGTAAACGTTATCGGCTACATCGTAAAAATGCGACGTAAAATGGCGAAGCGTGCCGGCTGCGCCCGAACCGACGTTCTAAATATGAATTTTTAAATATTTCGTACATTTAAAAGAGTATAGTTTGTAAAACTATTACTATTCACGACCGCGTGGTGCATAGGGTAGATACCCAGCTTTCTGAATTACCGTGGGTTCGATTCCCACAACTAGAACAGAATAGCGCTACGATATTTGGCTTTCTTAGATCTTGCTTAAAATTATCCAGCTGATGTCGCTGGAAGATCCGATATTGTGCACTGTTTACCAATAGACAAATTAGAAATGAAGGTAGAAAACGCTTGTCATTACTTACTTACTTATTTTAAATTGTATTGTTTTGTATTTTTAATAACATATTTTATACAATAAAATATGTTATTAAAAATATGTTAACTAAAAGTATATCTAATTGTTAATACTAAGCTTATTAATCGATTTTTTTAAATAAATTTACGAACAAGGAAATTATAATTAGTATTAGGTGTGATTTATACCCCAATTTTTAATTTGTTTGTTGGTAAACAGTACTCATCGAATAGGGCTGTAGTATAGATACTTACTTAGAGACTTATCAAATCAAATCAAAATTCATTTATTTCAAGTAGGCTCAATTTACAACCACTTTTGACACGTCAGTTGACTATTTGTAAAGATTCTACCACCGGTTCGGAAGGCAGGTTCTGCTGAGAAGATACCGGCAAGAAACTCAACAGTTGCTCTTTTGAAATGAAAAAGTCATACAGTACTATAATTAACAATTGATAACAATTACAATTTCTTATAGTTCTACTTCCTGTGTGAAGGTGGAAGCTGATCCAATGGCCTCCAAGCACTTTTATCGTTAAGGAACTCATCAATAGTGTAGTAACCTTAAGAGTAAGTATACGAAGTATACGAATTCGTAGTATGTGTCACTTAAAATTAATGTTGTACAAAATCTCACAAGCTCAGGGAGCTTATTAAATATTATATTAATACGTAATATACGAATTCTGTCACTTAACTACTTATACATATGTTTACTGTGACTTAACTAACAAAAACTTGGAAACTTCCTACGCCTGAAGAGAAAATTTTGATAGAGGTTTCCAATTTTCATCATTAAAAATGTATATTTTGTCATTCAAGTATAACGAGTAAAATAATCCACCTGTAAAAAACACAAAAAGGTCAATCTACACTCAACGTATCCAGACAGAAAAAACACTACCCACGCGCGAACATGGAAGTGTTATCATTTCATTCCGTACCGTATTACGATTTACATAAAATAATAAACGGGCCAGTCGCCACTAAAAAGCAGCTTTCTTTGCGAGATAATCCCGGGACCGGGAATGCGGGATTGCGGGATTGCGAGATCGCGGGACTCCCGAGGGTCGGTTATCAAGTTATCAATTTGACGGCCTCTGTCGTCGTGCGGTTTTATTGTCCGTGTGTGTGTTGTATTACGTATAGAAGTCGCGTTTGTGTTTGCTTCTGGAACAGGGGACCAGAATTTGCTTGAGGTGTCTATTTTCTGTGATTTAGAATTCTTACGGCATTCATCAAATAAAAGGTTGAAATCACAGAACATAGAAAACGTTAACTAACAGTGGATGAAATTGTTGAAAAGAAGCACTCACAATCACTCTATAAGTTTTAATATTGTATGCGTAGTTGTGTTTTTGAAGAGGTTAACAGTTTTTTTTAAAGTAAATTAAATTTTTGGAAATTATTATTTGGTTACTTTATTTGGTTATTGGTAATAATTATTTGTAGATACATTAGTTTTCTACTATTTTAATAGTATAGATAAAAAATACTAATACTAGGAGTAGCAGGTACTAATAATACAATAGCCAATTACCAAGCCGGCAGAAACGGCAAGAATTGGTCGACGTAGCTGGAAGCTTCCTCACGGAAATAGGACTCGTTCCGGCCGCCGCTAATGGCGCGTGGTTCTGTTTAGAACGCTGGCTGCTCATACTCGATGGTTCGCAGGGTGATAACTGTTATTAATATTACGGTCTTGAAACGACCTCTTATACCTATCTACTAAAATATTTAGGTACATGTTAGATTTATTGAATAATGTTTAGTTGTTTTGCGCTTAAAAATATATCGCATGGTTTTTCTCATTTTGTTTTGTTTTTTTGTTTAATATTGGGGAAAACCCCACAGGAATAGCGGAAATATCGATAACCCTTTGTAGTAATTTGAGAACGTTAGTTTTATTACAAAATGGTACGAAGTTCCCCGCTTGCAAGTGTAGTAAAAAATGTATAAACCATTGCTCGTGTTGCGTAAACTGTTAAAGTTCAAAAAAAATATGTATGACAGAATTGTTCCCCATGGAAAGTTCTTAAAAAAATCTGCTACAGCATCTTTTAAGGTTTAAAAAATCTTTTTTAAACCCTCGTATATAGTAGTAGACTAGTATAGTCGTCTAGTCGTCTAGTAGTAGACTAGTATAGTCCCCTCTAGGGGACTATACTAGTCTACTACTAGACGACTAGTCGGAAACGACTATAGTAGGATTGAAGCACTTCATAGATTAAAACATGCACTGACTACCCGAAGAATTCAATACCACCACAGAATACATACTTAGTTGGACATGGAATTTTCTAATTTATACTTATAGTGCATACCCTAGTTAAAAACCTTGTGCACGCCACTGACGACGAATATGGTGAGTCCGGCCTCCTTACCATGGAGCTATAGAGGATTACACACAGACGAAGTTGCAAGCGTCTGCTAGTCACATCACACTAATGTTATAAAAGCTTAGTCACATCGCACTTCACATCAATATTATAAAGGCGAAAGTTTGTGTGTGTATGTTTGTTCCTCCTTTGCGCTGCTGCTACAAAAGCGATTTGGCTGAAATTTGATATGGAAATAGATTTTACTCTGGATCAACACAGGCATGGTTCATGGATTTGTGAAAAATTTAATTCCACGCAGACAAAGTCACGGGCGTCCGCTAGTAGCTAATATGACGCAGTACGAGTCTCGCGGGAGTTAGCGGCTTCCTCACGGAAATAGGGCCCGTTCCGAGCGACGCTAATGGCGCCCAGACGCTGTAGGAAAGCCTCTCGTTTGTTAACGTGACCAATTTCTCATTTGAATGAGATGTATTTTAGACAGAATTCGTCTTAAGTGACTGATTTTGTTTCTTTTTAAGTTTTACTTCAATGCAAAAAGGTTATGAGCAAACATGTAAAAAATATTATCTTTATTGACTTTGAATTTAACGATTTGATTTGATTATTTGGTGCTTTATCTTGGAATAATAAAAACCACTTGGTATAAAAGTCGCCGGAAACATTTTTTCTGATAAATAAATTTTCCCAACCAATCCGAAGCGAAATATAGGCATTTTTCTATTAAGATGAAAATAAATTCTGACATGAAGTCATTATTTACCCAAAAATAAAAAAAATATAATATATACCTTCTCTCTAGTTACGACTTCATAATATATATTAGACTAATACTTTTTATTAGTAATTAAAAGAAATAAAGTGAAGACTTCATCATCGTCAACATTGTATCAGCCGATGGACGTTTTCTGCTGAGCGTAGGTCTCATAATCGAATGTCATATTATAAATTATTGCTAATTAAGTACAAAACATTGCCTCTAAGCAAGCAATCCTTTGATGGCAGTGAATAGCCCAGTGGATATGACCTTCGCCACCGATTCCGGAGGGTGTGGGTTCGAATCCGGTTCGGGGCATGCACCTCCAACTTTTCAGTTGTGTGCATTTTAAGAAATTAAATATCACGTGTCTCAATCGGTGAAGGAAAACATCGTGAGGAAACCTGCATACCAGAGAATTATCTTTATTCTCTGCGTGTGTGAAGTCTGCCAATCCGCATTGGGCCAGCGTGGTGGACTATTGGCCTAACCCCTCTCATTCTGAGAGGAGACTCGAGCTCAGCAGTGAGCCGAATATGGGTTGATGACGACGAAGCAATCCTTTAATCCGGGGGCTGGAATGACAACAGAAAGCAGAGTGGTATTTTTCTAAACGAGCGGACCTAAGAACCTTAGTTAGCAACCTAGATAGATAGAATAGATAGAAACTATTAGGAGGTTAGAACCAGATACATAAAGTAGCCGATTACCAGGCAAACATAAAGCGGCAGGAATGTAGCGACCCGGCGAGAGTTCCCCACGGAAATAGAGCCCGTTCCGGTTGGAGGTAATTGCGCGTGCCACTGGGCAGTGGGCAGCTTCTGCTTGATCGTTAAACCTCGCGTCTATAAACCGATGCGTTTCCGCCTGCGTTCAAGGTTGCGTCTTGCGTTCTACCAAACACAATTATAAAATAGATAGGTGGTAGAGTCTCTACTAATAGTCCAATACGAATGTTTGCGTAGTACTTGTAAAAAAAATCTTACTTGAAATAAACGAATTTTAATTTTATTTGATTTGGTACAAGGGTAGTTAAATGCAGTGTGTCCGATACTTAAGCACTGGCGGTAATATTCATAAGAATTTTTGAAGATTAAAATATTATTTTATGTATTCCTTTTAATGTTAAAAAAATGTTTTTCTTGTCGTCTCTTCCACAGTTTTAAAAAAACATAGATTAAAACAGAGTTAGTCGAAGGTACCTTTTTTTTAATGTACCTACCTACCTGTGCATTCGATTTTTTTTATTCACAAAGATTGGATCAATCAAATCAGCTTAATTGTGAGACAAGGGTCTGGATAGCAAATGGTATACAAAATATAAAAGTTTGATGTTTGTCACGTCAGGCCACACAGTGGTCTACAAACTATTCAAAAAATATGATCACATCAATTTGTTATTTTAAATAAATAAATGATTTTTTTTACAACAATATCATATCCTTGTACTTATCAAACTAAAATGGGATCGGCAAAATATGTCAACCTCATCCATTCGTTTCTAATATTCGTCAACAGTAGGCAAAATTATATTTGTCTGATGTGTCGTGTCGTGACGTATCAGAACATAATCGGTATCATACCTTTTGTATGGCAACGTTTACACATAAGTGTTGTGACTTGTCGTGATGGATGGCTTCTTATGTGTTGCATCAGACCCGATGACGGTTCGCGTCAGAGCGACGGGTTGCGAGGGGAGCTGAAACGACGCCATCACGACACGTCAGAATAAGCGCGGCAGTGCTGTGTTGTGACACTGTCAGCGTCGCTTTTACGTACATTGTAAAAAAATAGACTCAAAAAATAAAGGAGGAATTATACTTGTCTGACGTGTCGTGCGACACATCAGAAACCATCACGACATGTCACACAATGTATGATACCGATTCTGTTCTGATGCGTCACGACACGACACGTCAGACAAATATAATTTCGCCTTAACATTGCAAGCGTTTGGCCTTTTTAAGAGCTGCGGCTGTATTAATTCAAAACATTGTCATTTGTCCTGATGCGTCAGAACAACTTGCCATCACATCATGACACGACAAGGGGCGACACGTCAGCCAAATATAATTCCGCCTTGACATAACACAGATACCTACTGCGTCATCCTTACCTGAATATTCAACATCTCTGCTATTTATCTGATAGAACTGGAATAAATGTTTGTCATTTAAGCGAAAACTGCTCATTCTGCGCAAACTTTAAGAGGTATAATAAAAATAAGCATTACTCTGGTACTCGTAACGCCGTGCCTCGCGCGTCCGGGCGGCCCGCACTTAAACGCAATGTCCCGGATTTCCGTCGCCAGTTGTGCTCCCGGGTTATTACTGTCGCAAAATAAAATAATGACCAAACATCGTAGGTACCTATCTCAAACTCTTCTTACAGTTTAGTGATATTTGCTCAAAAGTTACTTAACAGTACGAGTCATCAGTAACAGCCGATATTCCGCTCATTGCAGCACAAGTCTCCTCTTAGAATGAGAGGGATTAGGTCAATAGTCCACCATGCGGACACAATGCGGATTGGCAGACTTCACACAGTTTCCTCGTCATGTTTTTCCTTCATCCGAGCCGAACCCTTCGAGACTTTGGTGCGTCCGGTATTAAAAATTCCCCCTGAAAATTCTCTAATAAATATTTTTCTTTTTTATGGGTTTCACCGGCTTTACCACGCTGCTTGCAAAGACTCATTCTGTATGATCTTTATTCTGTGGTAAATATATACTTTTTAAAATTTCTAGCACAGTCCACCGCAGTGTTGTACGGCGTTTACACTATCCCGGGGGACAGCGAAACGTCTGATATTCTTTTAGTTTTAGCCTCTGTTGAGAGAACTGAAACTTCAAATGCATGATAAGGTAATTTTTTGTTTGCGCGAGTTCTCTTAGTGTGGTTTCTTATAAAACTTATATTTTAGGAAGATACTTAAAACATAATATAGTAATTCTGCATTACAGTTTTACTTGCGTTAAAGGAGATGGTCCAAAATTGTATGGAGCCCAGGTCCAGTCATTGTAGGTACCTTAGCGGAAATTAAAGAAAATATTTTTTTAAAACTATTTTTGATTATACAAATCTACGAATTTACTTTAATTCTTTCGAAATAATATTCAATATCTCCCAAGAAATGCAACACTATTAAGGGTAATAATGGCGGATTGATGACGTTTTCAATGTAGTAATCGATTTGACGTTTGCTGTCAATTGTCATGTCATAGTTGCTTTAAGGGCGCCATCTCCTTTGCGCGTCTGTGAGTGTCTGAGAGTATGTTTCTAAAACTAAAAACTATTTACGTTAAAAAATATTTATAATTATAGTTATATTATTAAAATAGCACTCGTTATCATATTATTGATATAGGAGCAAATTTCAAATTACAGATCTCGAAAAAGGAACATTTTCTGTATTCGACGCGTATTTTTCTGCCCTTGTGTAATTCGATAAGCTCTTGCACTGCTAATGCTAATCCATTAGCTGGCAAACAAGTCGAAACAATGCAAAAGGGTAAAGACCTCATTTTGATTTGGAACACCACATTGAAAGATTATAAAGAGCAAATTTTTTCACTATGCAAGCAGACTGTGTATGTATTATATTAGAGTAAATAACATAATTTAATGTGTATCAATAGAGTTTTAAATAGCACTTTATTCAAAAAAATTAATGAAAATGTTTTAAATTTAATTTTTTTTTATTGAGAAGGAATACAATAAGGAACTTAAGCTAATAACTATACAAATCATGCCCACGTGGATTGGTGGCAAGAATACTGGCTGCATTTCCGCACTGGACAGCCAAGCTGATCCTAAAGCAAAGAATGAGCCAGTCCGTCTGATACCTGTAATTTTAATTTTACTTACGTGCGTGCAAAGTAAAACGCATGCGTGCCACTAAACTGAATTCGATTCGATTTTGCCACTGTGTCACTTTTAAAACCTAATTATCTAATCAAAACGTCAAAACATTTATAAAGCGCAAAGAGCGAGCTAAAGGATGAGACATAGGTTCATTACTTACACTCCATACGCTTGATATACCAACAGGCAGTCGGAAATAACGGAAAAAAGAAAATTTCATATTTTCAAAAGCAGCAAATGTCGGGCTAGTGAATAAAAAATCTACGTTAATATTTCCTGATTACGTTGGTGAACGTTATAATTAATAGTCGTTAGTATGCACACCCTGGCTGATAGTGGAATAACGAAGCAAAAATCGCGCGCAATTTGGTGGCTATGCGTGCTAAGCCTAACCCTCCAGGGCGGACGCATTAATCAAAATTAAAAGTGAATTAGGCGGACGCACGCGGGTCCAAACTTGGCTAAATGAGCGCTCTGTTTCAACGCTGTGTCCTTAGTCCCTTTCATTAGAGGAGCGCTTTTTAACCAACTGATTAAAGAGGAGTTGTGTTTTTCGAGCTATGTATTATCTTATTCTTTGTCGCGTTTTGCCATTCCAGCACCTTGGGATCTCAACATCCATCGGCTCTTCGAACTATGTGGCATAATTTCATTATAAGCAGCCTTTTGAATAGTCCACTAAAGGACCAAGATTGTCTATAGGAGAGGGCACTTAGAGCTTAGAAATGAATATTATGCTATTACAATGCGGATTGCCGAGCTTAGGTGATAATGATAATGTTTGAATTTGTTACTATCAAGTATCAAATTATAGTAATAATGACCGGAGATGCCGGCTAATCATGCTCGTCGCGGAACGGTAGTGTCGTGACAGGTATAGCACCAATTTCCAAGCTCTTGGCTGCTTAAGAAGAAAAGCTCAATATTTGGTAATCCAACCCAGAGCTCGAACCGTCGAATGATTAACCACTAGACCAACGAGACAGTTCAAATAGGTTGACTCCTTATGTTCAAGTCCAACAGTTTGATGAATTTCAACATAAGGAGTCATCAGATACGTTTCAGTTAAGGAGGTGACATTATCATCTTTAACAGGACATAGGCCTCTTGCATAGATTTCCAAACAAAACGGTTTGTTGCATTTTGTTGTAGTTCTTAATAAGGAATTGCCCATAAATGCCATGGTCATTTATGGGCATAGCATACGGGTTGATCATTTGCAGGGCTGGATTTTTCCGCGCCAGTGTCGTTGCTGCTGGCCGGCCTGTGCCATTTACAAAATCCAGCCAATTTTGAATGGTTATACCGCATTTAGTCAGTCGCCAGACCCTCGTCAGTCAGTCTGCAGGGTGCACCAAGAGCAGGTGAGGTTGGCAGTTGGGGAGACTGACTGGTACTAGCCTCCCCCTTACACCCCTGGAGTAGGTGTATTATTTTCTGGATCTCCCATTAATTTTTACACAGTCTAGTTTTGATTTTTCAAGTAATTTAAGTGTTACTTGTGGCGCTTTGTTTCGTAGTCCATTTGGCGTATTCTTTATCCTGCTAATATTATAAACGCGAAAGTTTGTTTGGATGTTTGTTACTCTTTAACGCCGCTACTTCTAAAGCGATTTGGCTAAAATTTGGAATGGAAATGGATTTTACTCTGGATACACATAAGCTACTTTTTATCCCGAAAAAATCCATGGTTTCCCGAGATTTGCGATAACTGATGATTTTAATGATATGAATGTTTGTTACTCTTTCACGCCCCGAGTACTTAATAGAATTAGCTGAAATTTGGTATTGAGATATATTATAGCATGGATTAACACATAGACTTTTTATTCCGGAAAAATCCATGGTTCCCGGGGATTTGTGAAAAACTAAATTCCATGCTGATGAAGTCGCGGGCGTCCGTTAGTACTTATTACATTTTTACCACTTTCTCTGTTTCATACTTCACTACATTACTTCTTTCTATTTTCATAATTCATTATTGCCACAAACTTTTCTGACCTAGTGGCCAAAGCTGGATAAGGCAGATAATAAAACATGTGGCACAATACGCCCTATGTAACTCATTTTACACCACGAAAGGTAAAATTGACAGAAAATGTCTCAGGGGACTTTGTGACCTTTACACCTACGCGTGTCTACATATTGATCTACGTGCAATAAAGTTTGCTTTACCCAAACCTCTTTTGAATAAAACTTTCTTTGACTAGCCTTATGTCACGTGTATAAAGAATTTCTATTGGAATTTCCTCACGACTGAACTGACTTCGGTTTCGTTTCGGATAAGTACTTGATACGTACCTACTACGTATGTATGTACTTGATCATTACGAGATAAATTTATTTAATAAGTAATTATAAACAATCCTGCGAAGATAGGATCTTAGGCCTGTCGTGCCCGAAATTCTGGTAAGAAAATAATAATGTCTGTGTGCTATACCTACGTTGAGTAGATACAAGACTTATATAGAAAGTATGCATGCCTTTACTATATCTGAAAACTGAGGTGCTATAACTTCAATCGATGAACTTTGATACTTTAATTCATTTTAATTATAAATATCCTGCGATACCTATATTATGAGATGGCCGGTCGTGGTCGAAATTTGGTTAAGTAAGAAAATTATATAATTGTTAAATTATATAATTTTCATAAAATTATTTTGTTCGGGTGACAACCCTAAGAACAAGCTGTACGACTGTATACTAGTCTCTTAAAGAAAATATAAAGTGCCGCGCCGCGAGTCCAGAAAACTGAGGCGCTTATTTCAATTGATGAGCTTTGATACTTTAATTAGTTCATTTTAATTATAAATATCCTGCGATAATAATATTAGTGTTTAACAATAAGGTAACAATAATGAAGTTTTCATAAAATTATTTCGTTTGGGTGCCAAAGCTACAAGCTGTGTAGTCTGTAGATTTTTATAGAAAGTAAAAAGTGCCGCTATGCCTAAATAAGTTGCTACGAGTAACTTCAATCAAAGCTTTGATTCTTAAATTAGTAGATTATAAAAGATGTCCTGCCGTGGCCGAAATTCGGTCAAGGGAACAATAATATAATTTTCATTGAATTACTTCGTTGGGGTGCCAACCCTAGCTACAAGCTGTGTAGATACGATACAAGAGTTGTATAGAAACTGCCGCCGTGCCCCGGGCCGCGCCGCGCCTCGCGACCGAGGTGCTGACGGGGTGTACTGCGACCGATTACGTTTGATACTTGAACAATATTTTTTTGTAATGATGGCTAATGACCTATTTTTGGAACCCAGAAGTGGTATTATTTTAATTAAATGGCCAACACGAAAGGAACAAAAAATAATATAAATTATTATAAAATTTTAAATATTGGATAGAATCAGGCGTTACTTTGCGGAAGTTCATCATGATTATATAATGATTTATTTATTTTGCTATCATCCGCGAAAATTCGGCGAACCCATGCGACAACGTCACCCAGGTCCGACAAAATACTCTCTACGTACGTTTCACCCCGAAACCGGAGCATCCTCAGGAGATGTTGACTCTACAACGTGCAATTGCAAAGTCAACGTGCAAGTGCAATTGCACGTTGTAGAGTCAACATCTCCTAAGGATGCTCCGGTTTCGGGGTGAAACGTACGTAGAGAGTATTTTGTCGGACCTGGGTGACGTTGTCGCATGGGTTCGCCGAATTTTCGCGGATGATAGCAAAATAAATAAATCATTATATTATTATAAAATTTTACAGTAATTCTAAAAAAGTAAGCTCGGTGGCCTGACACTTACACGAGCAAGAATATTTAGTATAAAAATGCAGTGATTTTTAGTGGTTTTTTATTCGATGACAATTAGTTAGGCCTTGAGTGCGAGCTCACCTGGACGGCTATTCTGTAACGATGTTTAGTTTAACTCGCAAATGCGAGTTTCGAATTCACCTCTATCTCTCTCTGTCTAACACGATAGTATAGCAAGAGACAGAAAGAGGTGCATTCGAAATTCGCACTCGCACAAAAGACTCGCGAGTTCTACAAAATCTCTTTACAGAATAGCCCTCATGATCATAAGTGTCTAAGATGGAAGTGGGCTTACTTCGAAGAGGCACAAGTGTATTCTACCCATATACCTCTTGACGGTTTCTACGGGAACGCTAAATCGCTTGGTGGTATGTCTTTGCAGGTAGGGTGATAACTAGCCCGGGGCGATTCCTACCACTTGACAAGGCCTGAGCAAATTTAGAATATATAAAATTCGAAACTTTCTCGAACTGGAAATCGAACCTAGGACCTCTCTGTTGAGAACCACAAACGTAGGTACATGGTGCATACATAAAATGATTTATTACATATTAGCGATAAAATATTTTTATTTTAATAAACAAATCCGAACTTTAATTTCAATGTTCTATTCCCAATTCATCCCCCTGTGAGTTGAGTGACAGGTTCCCAGTTGTTCAGCTGTGGGACAATCGGTGGGTCAAACCCAACGCACCCCTATTCACCCTCATTATGTTCTAACTAAACTCCGTATGCATGATTCATACGTCACAGTTAAAAAAACAAATATTTTTATGTTAACTGTGACGCTTTGAGGCTTTTTTATTAAATCAATTTTATTTACTATCCAATCGAATAAAGTAACTATGATTAATTGCTTTAAATTGTGTAAGTATTTAAAATCGAGATTTTTCTATTCATCGATCTCCTCGTCGTCATCAACCCATATTCGGCTCACTGCTGAGCTCGAGTCTCCTCTCAGAATGAGAGGGGTAAGGCCAATAGTCCACCACGCTGGCCCAATGCGGATTGGCAGACTTCACACACGCAGAGAATTAAGATAATTCTCTGGTATGCAGGTTTCCTCACGATTTTTTCCTTCACCGATTGAGACACGTGATATTTAAATTCTTAAAATGCACACAACTGAAAAGTTGGAGATGCATGCCCCGGAACGGATTCGAACCCACACCCTCCGGAATCGGAGGCAGAGGTCATATCCACTGGGCTATCACGGCTCTCCTAAATATATAAGAGGTCAATGATTTAATTACACAGATTAGAGTGAAACAGACAGCCACATGATAGCTAAAACGAACTACGTAGCTACATTGCAGTAGCCATACACTCAGCGTAGTATAAGTAGAAATCGCAAGTTTTCACCCCGAATCCCGGCGTTAGAAGTTGTTTGACAGTCAGGCTCCCTCCCCTCGCCCCAACCTCCCTTCCCTCCCTCCTGGTAACTTGATACGTCGCACGCACTTGACGGTTTGCAAGACTGTTCGTCACTCAACCGCGGCGAGAGGAGGCTTCTGTATTTAATCTGTATGCTTGGTTATTTTTATAAAAGGGGTGAGTCTTCAGAGGCATGTGTGTTTGTGTATTATCTATAAAACCATACCATATAGTTCAAATGTTAGTGGAAGAGTTCCACGAAGGCAAAATAATTGATTGACGTTAGTGTCATCATCATCATCTTCATCAATATCGACCCATATTCGGCTCATTGCTGCATGCATTGCATGGCTTAGGCCATTAGTCCACCACTAATGAGAGGGCTTAGGCCATTAGTCCACCACGCTGGCCCAATGCGGATTGGCAGACTTCACACACGCAGAGAATAAAAAAAAAATCTCCGGTGTGCAGGTTTCCTCACGATGTTTTTCCTTCACCGTTTGAGACATGTGATATTTAAATACTTAAAATGCACACAACTGAAAAGTTGAAGGTGCATGCCCTGGACCGGATTCGAACTAACATCCTCCGGAATCGGAGGCAGAGGTCTTATTCACTGGGCTATCACGGCTCATCGACGTTAGTGTAGGGGTAGGGAAGAGGAAGAGGTAGGGCAGGGGTTGGGCAAAGGTAGGGTAGAGGTAGGGTTGGGCAGGATATGGATAGGGAATGAGTCAAAGCAAAGCTTGACCGGGTTCGCTAGTACTACGAGTACTACGAGCACTACGAGTATAATTCATTCAAACTTTATGACTTTCGGAACCTCGTGCGTTAAGCTGCGCAATACAAGATTTTTAACCGACTTCCAAAAAGGAGGAGGTTCTACGTGTTTTAATTAAAGCTGTTTCTGGAATAACCACAGAAATTTTGTAGTTTAAACGTATTTAATTAAAACATCACTAGCTTGGCACCGCCTTCAAACTGATCAGAAGGTAGCACATAGGTAGGATGTTATTTTTTGCTTTTTAGTTAAAGTTATTTTTTGAGTTGCAAGTCGGTTGAATTTTTTTTATTAAAATTTTTATAGATATCAGCGGTACAGTAGGGGCGTAGCGGCAGGGCATCACTCCCTCTCACTCGCACACGTCTTGACTTTATGTATGACCTTCGCGTATCCATCCGCAGCTGATTTCCGAGGCGCCATAAAGTTTGCATCCTACAAGTATACAATCCTACTTATCCTAAAACATATCCATTCTCCACTTTCAAACTTTGTATGCTGTAGCTTGAAGCTACGAGCAATGTATGTTGTGTTGTCTTTGACTTTCGGAAGTCCAGTACCTACAGGGTCTGTACCTAAGTTACACAATAATTCTCTTTCTACAAACGCTAACGAAAACTAAAAAATGTATGAATCATCCCCATACATTTTTTAGTTTTCGTTAGCGATATATAGAATTGATGTGTATCTTAGCTAGAGGCCCTAGTATTTCACACAATGTACTGACTGTAGATAATGTGGATGTCAGCTCACGTTGCGTCACTGTACGCGAGAACATCTATCTACGGTGGAATACGTCTGAATGTACTTTGCATTCCGATCACCGCATTGTCACCCTTATTACAATGGGATACGAGTGACAACGTGTGAACGTGTAAGTTTTCTGTTGGATTGATAGGTGGCAACGAGGCCACGAGACAGATAAATATCGCTTTCAGCTCCGTTTATATTGCTGGATTTGTAATGCAGTGGGTATGACATCTCTCGTCGCCTCACTGTATCTCGCACTGCTTTTATGCTTGCTTTACACGAGCTTAGTAATGATTTCACTCGATCAATCAGACTTTTCAGTCAATATTTCATTGGAATAACGCTTAATATAAATATTTCATTGGCGCAATTGCGTGCCGTATGTACCAAATGCCGTGGTTTTCAATTGAAAGATCCTGGTTTCATTCCTGGTTTAGTGGTAGACATCGGTTGTGGCTGTTTAAACAGCAGATCTATAGCCCGCTTATGATCAAACATGTTTAACAAACTTTGTTAATGTTATTCGTATTAATTTATTATACACATATGCAAGAACCAGCTCATGACTAAGAGCCCCGTATGGGTTCGAAACTAGTCAGGCATTCTCCGCATTATAATGAATTTCTTGTCAATGTTGACTTTTTCATCAACAGAGTCGCGTTTTAAACGATCAAACATGTTAGATTTGAAGTAAAAAGTTTGATCGTCTACTCCCTAAACCCACTAAACCTCATTGTAGAAGAATGGTGGATTAAATTATAATAAAATTACATCCGTGAACGTGCCAGCTTTTGTTGAATAACTGTGTTATCTTCTCTTTATTTCCCTTATTGACGCACCACGAATACTCGTACGTACTCGTATGAAATCCACGAAGTGCTTTCAAATCAAGGCAATCACACGTCATTGTTTAGTTAGCTTCATTGAACGCCGTTGTCCGCTCGTGGTCGCCTCCACTATTCAAAGGCAAATCAGTGTTTACGAAACTATCAATTTGCACCAAGTTTGCATTTTCCGTATGTTAAAGCTGATCCTAACTGGTAGAAATTAAAGTGTAGCTACGATAGCTGTCCTGCTTCATTTTATCCTTTCCCCTATCTTCCATCTCACGTTACGCACGTTCGCCTGCTGCGATCGACAATGGTTGGAGTCGCCCCGCTAATTCGTTGAGAGCTGGTCGTGCGCACGCTGAGAAATATTTTACCGCCATCACAAAAAGCCGTGTACGCGTGTGTTTTGTGGATAAATCATTAAAAACCAACAAGTTGAGTGCTCCTTATAAATAATAGACTGTGAATCAATTTTGCTTGTTTTGTGTTGCCACGCACCCGCTGTTTAAGTCTTATGGTGGACGCATCCTGGACAAAAGAACGGGTCGAAGATCACGTGAGTTCCTTCCTATCCCGTATCTTATCATTCCGGGAGTATTCCAACGAAGCTATCGATCGAAGTTAACGTAAATTACCACCATAACATTTTTGGTCCTATTCGAGCGGATTTGTACTATAATTTCGTTGTCTAACCTACCTCCGTTGTGACGTACTAAGTTCGCTATTTCTTATTTCGTATTATATTTTTATATTATTGTTATAATATACTATTCCGCACATATATATATTTATTATAATCGAAGAATAAGATGTTTTCTTCGGTTAGTTCCGCTATATAAATAAAATCGATACGCTAATTACGCTAAACTATTACGCCGCGTCATAACTAGTAGGTAGGTACATAACGGTACATATTCCGAATTCATTCATTCATTCGTTACGAGAAACGAAGTATTCCATTTTATAGCATAAATCTTTTGATACTTATAATAGATTTCAAGTAACTTTTTGTTGACATCTTAGTATAACGCTATTTGTTAATATTTTTTAACACTTATTTAAAGAAGAAGTATTTACTTTCTTTTATTTAATTAATTTACAAATTAATATTTCATCATGAGTAAAAAAGAAGTCTTGCCCGCAAGCTACAGCGCAGATGAATGCCATCTCAAGCTGTTAGAAGCGAAGAAAGAAATGATGTTTAGCCGCTTACAAGGTATTTACGACTTGACCTTACTAGTTAGCGATGACAGTAGCAAACTACCTTCGTTATTGGTACAGGCAGCCAATATAGACGTTTTGCGTAAGGAGTTTGAATTAAATTTGGATCAGTATACTATGGCGCAAATGAAAGTAAATCCAAACGCTGTTATCAGTTATCAAAGTTGGAACGCATTTGAGGAGATGTTTTGTTTTATTAAAAAATCTTTGGAACCCTATTATCATAGTAAAAATGATTCTACAAAACCTTGTCTTTCTAAATTTCCCACAATGAAATCCAGTCTCCCTGCTATTGAATTACCCGACTTTTCGGGAGATTCGTCTCACTGGCAGCTATTCTATGAACAATTCAAGAATTTAATACATAATAACCCAACGCTTTCTGACAGTGAAAAAGTGTGTTATTTAGTTGGAAAATTGAAAGGTTCTGCGGCATCCGTGTGCGCAGGGTTGCCAGTATCGGGTGAAAATTATTCTATTATATGGAAAAATTTGATAGACAAGTATGACGATCCTCGTTCATTGGCTGGTACATATGTAAATCAACTTTTGAATTTTAAATCATTAAATAATAATACCGCTTCTGGTCTCGAATTATTTTTAAATTCTTTCAACTCCTCCGTCGACGCTCTTAAACAATTAAAATTGGATAATTTAACAGATTTTTTCCTATTACATCTCGCACTTCTGAAGCTTGATCCCGAAACGGTGAAACTTTTTGAAATAACTTATCGCAAAGAAAAAATTCCTTCTTACGGACAATTAGTAGAATTTGTCAAAGAACAAAGTAAGGTTCTTTCTAGAGGATGTAATAGTAAACCATCTGATTCGCACGTTTCAACCAAACCTCATAATAAAAAATCGCCTATTGCAAAATTTACTAAATCTTTTGTGAATACGGAGTCTATTCAAAACTCTAAAGACTCTAAATGTATTTTATATAAAAATGAAAAGCATAATCACTTATATAAATGTCCGAATTTCATGAAATTAACGCCGCAAAAACGATTTCAAGTAGTAAAAAATAATTCTTATTGTACTAACTGCTTAAGCACTCTTCATAAAACCGCCTTTTGCTTATCGACTCACAATTGCGCTCATTGTAACCAGAGACATTCGTCTCTGTTATGTTTTTCTCACGCAAATAAATTTAATTATAGTGATCCGGTTAATATAAACACGGCACAAAACGCAACGCACTCTCATTCTATATCGCTACCCGCTAATAAAACCGCTAACTCTCATAATAATTTTAATTCTTACGCTAATATACCCGCTGATGTAGCTACACAAAAAGCTAAAAATGAGTCGAATAATGACTCGTCCGCTAATGGACACACATCGCTATGTACAATTTCTCGTGATTTTCATGAACGCAACGCAACTACATTGTTAGGTACCGCTAAAATAAAAGTTATTGATAACTATGGCCGCACTCACTTTCTGCGATGTCTAGTAGACCCTGGCTCGCAGAGTGATTATATTACTATAGCTTCTTGTAAAAAATTATCGCTTCCTGTATATTCACAAAATCGCTTTACAGAAGTACAGGGCATAGGTGGGACTTCTCAAAAAATACTTGGGATTTCTAATTTGAAATTCACCTCACGCTTCGATGACACCAAAGTATACGATATACGCCCTCTGGTGGTAGAAGGTATTACTTCTCAATTGCCTGATGCTAAAGTAAACTTGTCCGCACTAGAAAGCTTGATAAAAAACATTCCATTAGCCGATGACAGTTTTTCAGAACCAGGTTGTGTTGATTTATTAATTGGTGTTAAATTATATTGCGATATTTTGCTTTTTAATAAAATTACCGCTGAGAATAGCTCACCGTCTGCTATAGAAACCTCGCTCGGTTACGTCATCATGGGCGACGCGCCGATCGCTTCTGGGCTTATATCTACTTCTGCCTTTTGCGCTTTCAGTCGTGAACCTCTAGATAATCTCTTAGAGAGGTTCTGGAAGGTAGAAGAAGCTCCTCATCAGAAATTTTTGAGTCCCGAAGAGCAGGATTGTGAAAAAATATATGTCACAACGACTACTCGTAAAACTGATGGCAGTTTTATTGTATCTCTTCCCTTTAAGGAAGACCCGGTTCGCTTGGGTAACTCTTATATACCCGCTAAGAGAAGGTTTCTCAACCTTGAGAAGAAGTTTAATAACTCACCTGATTTAAGAATAAAATATAACGAAGTTATTCAAGATTATTTAGATAAGGGTATTCTTTCTAAGATTTCTCCTCAAGAAAGCATTATGCCTGGTTTTTACTTGCCTCATAGGCCTGTTATACGGGACGACAAAGCGACTACCAAACTTAGAATTGTTCTAGACGCTTCTATGAAAACTGATGTTAATATATCTTTAAATGATTTACTTCATACAGGCTGCAACTTGCAATCTGAAATATTTAATATTTTAATAAACGTTCGCCTCTTTAAAATCGCTTTTTTCGCAGATGTGAAACAAATGTATTTATGTATTGAAGTTCTCCCCGCTCATCGTAAATTTCAGCGAATTTTATTTAGATTTTCTAATAATGAACCACTAGAAATCTACGAGTTTAATCGCGTTACTTTCGGATTGCGTTCGTCTCCTTTTTTAGCGCTTCGCACGTTACGCGAATTGGCTAAAAGAGAGAAGGATAGATGGCCCGCGGCCGCAGCGATAATCGAAAGAGATGTTTATATGGACGACCTCGCTTCCTCTGCCTCTGATCCTTCAGAAGCAGTAGAGAAGGCTGAGCAGTTGATCCAAATGTTTAAGTCCGGAGGGTTCGATTTAATTAAATGGACTAGTAACTCTCCTGAATTATTACGTAACATACCTCAAACGCACCGACAGTCTGAAGGAATATCGTTTGACGACGAACACACCTTTAAGATTTTAGGATTACATTGGTTTCCCGTTCATGATAGTTTAAGTTTTTTTGTATCTCCCCCCTCGCTCAAATGGACGAAACGCTCTATTCTCTCCGCAACTGCTCAACTCTACGATGTCTTAGGACTCGTTGGGCCTGTGATTTTATACGCCAAATTGATAATTAAGGAATTATGGATTTTAAAGTTGTCATGGGATGAAACGCTCCCTTCTCATATTATAGAGGCTTGGTTACAATTTATAGATGAGCTGCCTCTTTTATCAAAGCTTAAAATTCCGCGACACCTTGGTGTAGAAAATAACTCTAATTTATCTTTACTCGCATTCGCCGACGCCAGTGAAAAGGCGTATGGTTGTGTAATTTATACGCACGTGACAAATGGAGATAATAAACCTATCATTTCATTAGTTTGCTCTAAATCACGTGTGTCTTCTCCCTCTAGTTTAGTTACGCTGGCTAGATTAGAGTTAAACGCTCTTGTTTTACTTGCAAAATTAGTTCGCAACGTATATGATACTTTAATATCGCGACAACCTGTAGACAATATTTTTGTATTTTCAGACTCTACTGTCGCTCTGTGTTGGTTAAAGTCCTCACCTCACAGATTTCAAACTTACATTGCTAATAGAATATCGCAGTTTCAGGAACTATTGTGTACCGATGATCTTTATCATATTTCTGGTATAGAGAATCCTGCAGATTGTATATCTCGTGGACTATTGCCTTCGCAATTATTAACCCATGAACTCTGGTTCAATGGGCCAACATGGGCTTCGTCGCCTATTAATCAATGGCCCGTTCAGAAATTCTCACCTAACGCCTCTGCGCTTCCAGAACAGAAATCTATATCTCTTGTCATGCGAAGTGTAGATGAACATCCTTTACTGACGTTAAGTACTAAGTTTTCTTCTTGGCATAAGTATCTGAGATCGGTTGTCTTTTTATTGAAATTTCTCAAGAAATTACCTAAAGGAATTCATATTACCGCGGAAGATTTAAATGTCGCAGAAACAAAAGTCATTGAAGTTGTTCAAAATACAAATTTCTATGAGGATATTCAAAAACTAAAAAAAGGAATTTCGTGTTCGCGTGCTATTCAAAAATTAAATCCGTTTATTCGCGATAATATTCTTCACGTAGGTGGTCGCTTAACTTACTCCTCTTTAGATTATTGTCATAAACATCCGATTTTATTGCCTAGAAAAGGTCATATAATCGATTTGTTAATTGATTACTACCACCGTGAAAATTTACATGCAGGTCCTCAGATTTTACTTTCTATAACTAGACAAAAATATTGGATTTTATCCGCGAGGCGCGCCATAAAACAACGCATACATAAATGTATTAAATGCTATAGATTAAATCCTAAGCAAATATTCCCGTTTATGGCTAATTTGCCGCCATGTCGCATAGAGCAGGCTAACGCTTATACCTATACAGGCGTGGACTTCACAGGTCCGCTCTACATTACTCTATGTAGAGGCCGAGGTATACATAAGCAAAAAGCTTATCTTTGTATCTTTATATGCCTGGTTACCAAAGCAGTTCACTTTGAACTTGCACCTGATCTTAGTTCCGCTTCATTTTTAAATTTATTTAAGAGATTTATCTCTAGATCTGGTGCAAATTGTAAATTTATATATAGTGATAATGGGACTAATTTCGTTTCATCGAAAGGATATTTTGATGAATTATTTTCGCTATTAAAAAGTGATGAGTATTATAAGGATTTTAGTACTGAACTCGCTAAACGCCGCATAATCTGGAAACTAAATCCTCCCACTGGGAGCCATTTTGGGGGCATATGGGAAAGCAACATAAAAAGTGCAAAATCCCTTCTTTTTAAAGTGATAGGTAAGCAGATTTTGACGTATGAAGAGATGCTTACAGTAGTTACACAAATTGAAGCGATATTAAATAGTAGGCCGCTTTACCTTGCGAGTACGGACCCTTCTGAGCCTTCTGCACTAACGCCAGCTCACTTTTTATATAGAGTGCCTTTAGTGTATTTACCTGCGCCCGATCTTAGTGGTGAAAAGGAACGGTTACTTAGTAGATTTATGCTTTTAGATTCGCTAATTCAATCATTTTGGAAACGCTTCAGGGTTGAGTACTTACACACCCTCCAAACACGCGAAAAATGGAATACTACGTCTCTTTCGGTTAAGGCAGGGACTGTGGTCCTTATTAACGTAGATAACGCTCCGCCCTTGCAATGGCCATTGGGCATTATAACACGCATATTCCCTGGCAAGGATGGGATTACTAGAGTCGCTGAAGTAAAGACTAAAACTGGACTCTTCATTCGGCCTATGGTGAAGCTTTGTCCTTTGCCTGCGCAATAGACTAGTCTTACGTTATTTTAAGTAAGTGACTTATTGTATTAAATATCTATTAATTTATCAGAATTATTTTATTATTAACTATATTATTTATCGCTATTAATATTTATAACTCATAAATATTTGTCTCTAAGTACTTATACGTATAATTTGTTTATTTGTATTATGTACTTTCGCTATTTTCTTTATTTTTTTTTATTGCGAGCTTAGTAGCTCACAGGCGGGGGAATGGTAGAAATTAAAGTGTAGCTACGATAGCTGTCCTGCTTCATTTTATCCTTTCCCCTATCTTCCATCTCACGTTACGCACGTTCGCCTGCTGCGATCGACAATGGTTGGAGTCGCCCCGCTAATTCGTTGAGAGCTGGTCGTGCGCACGCTGAGAAATATTTTACCGCCATCACAAAAAGCCGTGTACGCGTGTGTTTTGTGGATAAATCATTAAAAACCAACAAGTTGAGTGCTCCTTATAAATAATAGACTGTGAATCAATTTTGCTTGTTTTGTGTTGCCACGCACCCGCTGTTTAAGTCTTATGGTGGACGCATCCTGGACAAAAGAACGGGTCGAAGATCACGTGAGTTCCTTCCTATCCCGTATCTTATCATTCCGGGAGTATTCCAACGAAGCTATCGATCGAAGTTAACGTAAATTACCACCACTAACTAATACCTATTTATATGCGAATGTAATTGTTTTCTTCGAAAAGGAAGAGATTCTCAATTCGTCGGTATATTTTTTTATGTATGTCCGCCAAATATTGATTGACGTCACACACGTATTGAGTTTAGACAATTCATAAGTATGCAGGTTTCCTCATGATGTTTTTCTTTCACTGTTTGAGACAATCAAACTGAAAGTTTGGAGGTGCATGGCCCAGACCAGATTCGAGCCTACGCCCTCCGGAATCAGAGACAGAGGTCTTTCTTATCTATATAGGCTATCACGGCTTTTTAGAGAGTTTTCTTAGGTAAACTCATGAGCAAATGACAAACATAAACAACAGAGCAAAAGTATCGCTTCATACAAAATGTAGGATCGCCATCCATTGCAAGCGTTTGAAGTAACCGCAGATTAGTTGAGTATAAGTGCAACATGCATAAAAAATGCATGCACTTAGAGAGGTACACTGATGTCAACCCGTTTTCTGTGACATATATTTAATTTTGAGGTAGAACTTCGGTCCTGCAAAAAAGAAATATTGAATGAAAGTCTGTCAGGTCTAACAATTCCCACTAAGATTGTTACCAATAAACCCTCGAGTGGCAGAGAATGACCTTGGGTGAAGTCACTGACTTGTGACCGTCGTATGTAGGGTTAAGGACGTCCTCGTCAGTTAACTAACACTCCCCTTTTCCACTCAAGTCACTCTCCCCGCCCATCCCATAACAACCTATAAAGAATTATTATCCAACAAGAGATGTGGACGGATCGAACGCCACAACAAGAATGAGCTATAGTCTAGCTCATTCTTGTCGTGGCGCTAGACCACGAGCGGTCGCATTTATCGCCGAAACTCGGTCTCCCACTACTCCCCACCTAACTTCGTACTATCTCGGCTCATGACAACACGAGCCCACCGATCAAATAACTCTATCGCGCCGATATATAAAATAGCGATTCCAATAATAAAATGTAAAAAAATTCGGTTAATCCGTACGTCAACTTTTAGATTAGAAAGATCTTCTACAAAGGTATCTTCAGATATTTAGATACATATTATTTACCTACATATTTAGACTACGTTTGATATTTTATATTACCTTTTTTACTGGGAATATCATGACGGTCGCTGTCAAAAATTTTAATAAAAAAATTCAACCGACTTCCAAGTCAAAAAATAACTAACTAAAAAGCAAAAAATAACATCTTACCTATGTGCTACCTTCTGATCAGTTTGAAGGCGGTGCCAAGCCAGTGATGTTTTAATTAAACACCATTTAACTACAAAATTTCTGTGGTTCTTTCAGAAACAGCTTTAATTAAAACACAACACTGGCTTGGCACCGCCTTCAAACTGATCAGAAGGTAGCACATAGGTAAGATGTTATTTTTTGCTTTTTAGTTAGTTATTTTTTGACTTGGAAGTCGGTTGAATTTTTTTATTAAAATTTTTATTTTTTTATTTTTAGTGTTAGCATACCTACTGCGTGTGTACACATGTCACAACCTATCTAAGTGGAAAGTTCCTATCAATACAAAATTATCAAGTCCAAACCCAAGGTAGCTACTGTGAGCCGTCGAGGAGTTCTCTTCACTGTGCTTCGTCTTCATCACCAGACCCTTAATACAGTCACAATCCATCTAGGTGGAAAGTTCTCATCAATACAAATTTATCAAGTCCAAACACAAGGTAGCTACTGTGAACCGTCGAGGAGTTCTCTTCACTGTCCCTCGTCTTCATCATCAGACCCTTAATACAGTCACAATCCATCTAGGTGGAAAGTTCTCATCAACACAAATTTATCAAGTCCAAACACAAGGTAGCTACTGTGATCCGTCGAGGAGTTCTCTTCACTGTCCATCGTCTTCATCACCAGACCCTTAATACAGTCACAATCCATCTAGGTGGAAAGTTCTCATCAATACAAATTTATCAAGTCCAAACACGAGGTAGCTACTGTGAACCGTCGAGGAGTTCTCTTCACTGTCCCTCGTCTTCATCACCAGACCCTTAATACAGCCACAACCCATACAGGTGGAAAGTACTCATCAATACAAATTAATCAAGCCCAAACAAAAGGTGACTGCTGTAAATCGTTGACGAGTTCCATCGTCTGTGTTTCGGCTCCATCATCAGACCAACTCCAAACCTTCATAATGTTGTAGTGGTTTAAAATACCTTATGGAAACACTAACAAACGCACTAGCCGTCTCTACAACTTTCGAAAGTTCCCCTCAATTTCTCCAGGATGCCACCATCAGATCCTGACATGAAAAAAATGGGACCACCCTGGAAGTAAACCCTTCAAAACAAAAAAAGAATTTTTAAAATCGGTCCATAATTGACGGAATTATCGCTGGACATACATAAAAAAAAAAAAAAAAAAAACATACATACAGCCGAACGTAGAACCTCCTCCTTTTTGGAAGTCGGTTAAAAAGATATATGAATGCAATTTCATTTTATATATCACTCGCACAGTACCACTCGCTTATCTGTAAAGTGGCGAAAGGGGGACTTTTTATATATACGAGTACGTACACTTATTATAATTGTATCGTAGGTAGGTGTCTGAAAATTGTATATTTCCGACACGTTATGAAGCTCTTTTGTATATTATCAACAAGACATTTAATTAAAAAATCAACGAAGTTTTCTATTAACGGATTAAAAAACTAGTAAACTCTACAATACTCTTCATTACCAAACCTAAAATTGGGTTCTTTGGAATAAAGAAATTGACTTTAGTTTACTAATACAAACCTTTGCTTTAGTAGCCTAATAGTACAATTACTTGCAAGGGACTGTACATGAAATCCTTAGAATATTAAACAGTATGTCGTCGCTTTAGTCGCCATGACGTTTAGAGCCATGTTTGCTTATGTCCCAGTGACCAACACTTAATCGTTTGGCTAAAGACGTCAGCAAACAGGCAGAAATCTCTACGCTTAACACGGACACGGGAATCCAGTGATTATATGGATACCAGCCGGGCTAAGTATTCTACGTATCGCAGGAATTGTAGGAATCGTGCCAAGCGCCTCACATACGTGATAATGTCACCTAATGATGGAAACGGTGGATATGTTTTAATTGAGTGTAGATTTCTACCACCGTGCCGTGTTGTGACATTTTATGTGTAGCAACACTATCTGTATGTTAAATACTTGTTTTTAATTAACAAGTTAGCGCTTTACTGCGATCTATGGATGACTAGTAGACGACAGTTTCACTCGCGTGGTTCCCATTCTCGTAGGAAAACGGGGATAAAATATATCTATAGCCTTCCTCAATAAATGGGCTATCTAACACTGAAAGATTTTTTCAAATCGGACCAGTAGTTCCTGAGATTAGCGCGTTCAAGCAAACAAACAAACTGTTCAGCTTTATAGTACTAGTATAGATGTAAGGCCGTTTGACGTACATTTTAGCTGGTAATGACCAAAGCCTACCACCAGACCAGACTCGAGTTTGGTCATTATAAAACCCTAAAATAACCCCCTTAAACTAAACTAAAAAAATAAACCCTAAAAAATCCAGGGAAAATAGTTTTTCTTTTGAGAGCTTTTGTTGCGTGCGCTGCAAAATCGGTCAAAGTAACGCAATCAATGCCTCGTTCGGTCTTCTTTAGTATTTTAGTCGAGTACGAACATTTTTTAGATTTACCGCCCAAAAATCGTTCGTACTCGACTAAAATACTAAAGTAGTCCGAAGTAGGCCATAGGGATAAATAACTCACTAAAACCTTTAAGTCTTTGCAATTGTTTATTGCAAAGTTTTATTCCATACCTTGTGACTAAGACTATACTATACTATAAGTTAAACTATACAGCGGACGAAGCTGGCGCGTCGGCTTTATAAATATTTAGAGCTACTAGCGGACCCGCTCAAGCTTCGCTTTGACTTATTAATTTATTTATTTGCACTTCTTCCCTATCCCTACCTTACACTACCCTACTCCTACCCCTACCCTATCCCTATACCATAAACCTACCCCTACCCTACCCCTACCCTACCCCTACCCCTACCCTACCCCTACCCTACCCCTACCCTATCCCTACCCTACCCCTACAAAAAAAAAGTATCCTATGTCCTTCTCCTGGCTCTAAACTACCTCCCTGCCAATTTTCAGCTAAATCGGGTCAGCCGTTCTTGAGTTATAAGTGGATTAACTAACACGTCTTTCTTTTATAATTATAGAGACAAATAATTAGCAATAAATTAAAATTGCTACTATAATTTGAGGTTTAAACTATCCTATCTCTCAAGTTGGATCGAACTGCACATGGTGCGCGAATTTTATTATAATCGGTTAAGTGGTTTAGGAGTCCATTGAGGACAAACATTGTGACACGAGATTTATATATATTAAGATACTAGCGGACGCCCGCGACTTCGTCCGTGTGAAACTCGATGTAAACTTTTAACTACCCCTACCCTACCCCTACAATATTGGTTTGTAGTACATTCTTTGTATCAGAGATGGCGCTGTATGTGAAGAAAGATATTCCCGCATTTCTGTTGAAATTTTTCTTTAATTTTCTTTGCTATAAACCTCACGGGGCCCGAGACCTTTCCAACGAATGCAAAACCGTGGAAATCGGTTCGTACGTTCTGGAGTTATAGCGTCAGGAAAGAAAACCCGACTTATTTTTATATAGTAAAATGAAATGATTCAGAAATTAAGATCACTTCATTTTCCAATCTAAGTAAACGATCTTAGCGTTGATAAGTTGGAGGCTGCTTTTAAATTGCATTAAGTACGCCGAGGGGCGCTGCAGTAACAATATTTTGATGCTTCAGCTTCACCACTACGTGACCTGTTTTTGCTACTTCTCTTGAAAATGTTAATTAATTTCTGGAAAAAATATTGAAGTCATTGTATGTACTTCAGTTACAGATACAATACGATTTTTATGCTATGACACTTTAGGTGGTCTTTCGGAAGCACTCATATCTATACTAATACTGACCTGGTCAAGCTTCGCTTTGACTTATGTGCACCTCTTCCCTACCCCTACCCTACACTACCCTACTCCTACCCTACCCCTACCCTACACCTACCCTACATTTAGATTATTTTATAAAGTGAAAAGATTTATTTGTTTGTTTGTTTGCATTAATTGAATCTAATGAACCGATTGAATTAAAAATAATATATTTAGTTGTAGACCTTTTGTTTTTTACAATAATTATGGCTTTGCAATATCACCCAATCATCAAGTAGGAGTAATTTTCTTCAAATAATTTGCCCCATTAGGTCAAAATGGGCATTTACGTCCATCATCCGTTGTTGACAGTAAGTCGTCAGACAGTCGTAGTAAAGTCATGCCATGTCATGTTTTAGTAAGGCGAAGACAACTTTACTAAAACTTTTGATGGAGTCCACCGAGAAAATGGAATTAATCACTTAAAACACTCTTGTCCAACCTCCACTTCATTATGCACCTTTACAGAACTATCACATCACACTAATATTATAAAGTCGAAAGGTCACCTTTACAGTACTAATTATAAAGGCGAAAGGTCACCTTTACAGAACTATCACATCACACTAATATTATAAAGGCGAAAGTTTGTGTGAGAGTGTGTGGAAGTGTGTGTTCCTCCTTTGTGCTGCGGCTACAGAAGCGATTAGGCTGATATATTAAATGGAAACAGATTTTACTCTGGATTAATGCACAGGCTACTTTTCATCCCGGAAAAGTCCATGGTTTCCGCGGGATTTGTGCATTCCGCTAATTCGTCCGCTAGTCTATACTAATATTATAAAGCTGAAGAGTTTGTTTGTTTGTATATTTGATTGAACGCTCTAATCTCAGGAACTACTGGTCCGATTTGAAAAATTCTTTCAGTGTTAGATAGCCCATTTATCGAGGAAGTAGGCTACATATTATCCCAATATTCCTACGGGAACGGGAACCTCGCAGGTGAAACCGCGCGGTGTCAGCTAGTATTGAACAAAATGCATTCTACTTTATGCAATAAAACTCCAAAATGCAGCAAAAATAAAACGAGATCTACATGTTTTTCCAACGATTTTCCTGTCTAAACTTCCTTAGGCGTATCAATTTCACGTTTTAGACGTTATCGTTATCGTATTATGTTACGTGCAAATCCGAGGGTAATGAGAAATATGAGAAAGCTGCGCGGAGTAAGTTATTATTTATTTTTTAAACGCAGTTTGCGATTCCATTTCTCGGGCAGTATCCAGTTCGCGGAGCGGTCGGCAAACAAGAAATATGTGAAACGCGAACGCTTGGGCGGGAACCTAGAGACGGAGGGAATCGCATTGTGTTCCCGACAGACGTTCAGAGATTCACCTCATAAATTACGTCTTGTAAAATTCACAAGGCGAATATTAAATAGTTACCTATCGGAACTTGAAAATATAGCTTTTTCTCCAATCGGAACTTAACGGAAAATAACGAAAATTAACGGTATCCCGCGGTTTCTCCTATTTGCTGGTGATATTTCTTCTTCTTCTTCGGCCTCGCCTTGTCCCATGTATCGCTTCTTAGTATCCATGGATATGGAAAGGCACTTTTTTACGATATGGTCATCCGGTCTTCGCATCACATGACCGTACCATCTCAGCCTGGCCTCTTGCTTTTTCAGCTATTTCTGTGACCTTGAGACTCCCTCTTATGTGTTCATTGAGTGTCCTCAACCTTGTCCTTGAGTGTGTCCTCCCGACCATCGCAACATACGCATTTCTGTTGTGTGAAGTTTCTGCTCATGGGGTTTTTAACGCCCATACTTTGCTGGTGATATTTATGTTATATAAAGCAGTCTACCGCCTCGTCTGTCTGTCCACGAAAACTACTGAAAGGTTTGGTTAACGTGAAACTACTGAATTTTATGTTGTTTTTACCAATAAATAAGAGTGGTTTATGATGAAGGTTATAATAGACGTATTTGTTAGGATTTTGTGTAAATTGGTTGAAATATGACATTGGCTGTTAGAAATGACGCAAAAAGACAAGCCTGGGTTATTTTATCGAAAACGTTGCCTAATCCCTGGGAAATGTAACAAAGACATGCGTGGTGGAATAGGTACTCCTCTTTTATAGATTTACTCTGTCTCGTCCCAAGGCAGAGACCTTAGAGAGTCGTTCTGTCTAGAAGCGTTGCATCTCTTCTGCTTCTGCCGTCGGGCCTCATCAGGCGGTACTTCTGCGGTCGCCCAAAACCGCAGAAGCATCGCCTGATGGGGCCTTAAACCGACGCCGCTGATGTCCCATTATGGAGCCTACGGCTTTTATACAATCAGAGAAAAAGAAGCAATATTTTTATTCTGCCGCTATTAGTCAATATTTGTTTTTCTCTCATTTTAAAATATGTCGTAGTCATAATAAATTAAATATCGTTAAAGTATTTATAGTGCTCAAACATAGAAACATAATCAGTTTCCTTTTTGCATTATAAGCTATAATTTCCGTAAAACGCTTAAACCGCCGAACAGATGAAGGTACGTGGGTTCCAAGCGAGAAGCTAAGAATTGGCTTTGTAGGATCCAGACTGCCTCCTTATATATACCTGCACCATATGCGTATCCGAGTGGAACCATTTGTGTTTCCAGTAACCCAGTGTTCAAAGTGCTGGCGATTTGGACATCTCATCAAGATGTGCCCTTCCAATAGAATTCGATGCCCGAAATGTGGAGAGAACCATGCAAACTGTGACCGCACCACATTTAAATGCTGTAACTGCGGTGGAAATCATATTTCGTTATCAAAAAGTTGCCCAGTCTACATGAAAGAGAAAAAAATCCGCCAACTGATGTCGGAGTTTAATTGCACATATCAGAAAGCAGGTTTACTATATGTCCCCCCCTCCCCCCCACCGCAATCTAAAAAATCGTATCAGAATAATATGGATTATCAAACCACGTCAATGCCATCTACATCAGAGACCAAGGAGGATAAGAAAACAACAGAAGAAAGAAAAACTACAACAGAAGAATGGACTACGAAGAGTGAAGAACATGACAAAAAGAAGAAGAATAAGAAGAAAAGGAGAAAGAGGAAAATATTCTTTACTATTGATAACCAGCAGCAGGAAATGGAATGGTCGGAGTCGGAATGTGAATCAGAGACTAGTAAAAATTCGAAAAAGAGAGATGAAAATATTGGTGAAAGAGGAGATGATAAAGAAGAGGAAACTATACCCGAGTTTCAAGTTTACCTAATGTATTTACTTGAAAAACTCAAGACAGTATTATTTAGTAAGACAGATGAATCCTGGATGGACAAGATAAAGAGAGGTTTTAAATATTTTATGCAGTGGGTGAAATTTGTATTTCATGACATTATTACAAAGATTCCAGTGATTAAGAGTGTAGTTAATTTGTTAATTTAATGTTATGGATCAATACGCCCAAAAACATATTAATTTAAACTTAGTACAGTGGAATGCCCGCAGTATACGTCCAAAATTACAAGCATTCGAGCAGTTGTTAATCCAAGAAAAGATTCATGTTGCAGCGTTATGTGAAACCTGGCTCGATATTGAAAGGTGTATCAAGGTTAGAGATTACAACATATTTCGCTGCGATAGGGACGAATCGTTTGGCGGAGTGGCTATACTAACTCACAAATCTTTACAGTCATACATGTGTAGAGTAGAACATCCCAACCCTGGAATAGAAATAATACACGTAAAAATAAGTAATTGTGACATAATTCGTAATGTCATTTGTGTGTACTGCCCATCCAATATTAGAACTACGAAAGCTGATTGGGATAGAATTTTCTCCATCAATATGACCAATACTATTATACTTGGGGACTTTAATGCACACCACTCTTTGTGGTCAAGTAAATCTGATCATAGAGGTGCCCAACTTCTTGATGCAATAAGCGATAGTAGTTTTATTGTACTAAACGATGGTTCCACTACTCGTTTTCAACTTGTTGATGGTCAATTACGCGAGACTTCGCCAGATATTACATTAATCTCTCCTGACATTGCACTAAGGATAAGATGGCTGGTATTAAATGAATCGCTAGGTAGCGATCATTTTGTAATTAGAATAAACACGTCTTACATCTCTAATTTTAAAATAGAGAAGAAACGAAATTTTAAATTGGCCAAGTGGGAAAGTTATCACTCAGACCTTGATAACTTATTTAAAGACTTAGTTTTCCCAGAAGATCCTCAGATGGCATATAATTTATTTATTAATAATATTAACAAAGCAGCTGAACTACATATCCCTTATATTAAATATTGTTTAAATCCACAAAGTAATTTTAAACCCAGAGAATATTGGAATCCTGAACTGTCTCAATCAGTTGCCAAAAGAAGATTAGCATTAGGTAAATTTAGACGTAATCCAACGCCTACAAATTTAAAGGACTTAGAATGTGCTGTTGCAGAGACACAGAGAAATATTAGGCGTGAACAATATAAATCGTATCAAAAATTTTGCTCATCAATTAATGAAGTAACATCGACAAACGATATGTGGCATCGTATGCGTTGGCTGAAAGGTCATAAAGTCCCTCGCCATCACGTAGATGCTGATAAATCTAACGCTCTTTTACATAGTTTGTGTCCGGATTACGTTTCTCCTCGTAAACCATTATTTACAAACGACAACACTCTTTTAGAAACACCCATTACCATTCATGAACTGAATAAATCAATAAAAACAAAGGATACAGCTCCTGGATGTGACGATATTTCATATTCCATGATTTATAACATGCCATTAGTTGCTAAACAATGGTTGATTAATCTTTACAATTTATTTTTATCAACTAGTTTTGTACCATTGCAATGGCGGGAAATCAGTATTTTACCCATTCCGAAGCCAGGCCGAAATTTAGATAATTACTCGTCTTTAAGGCCGATATCCCTCATCTCTTGTGTTTGTAAAATCTTTCATTCTATAATTAATAAACGATTAGAATGGTTTATGGAAAGAAATAATGTATTTTCACATAATTCTGTAGGTTTTAGACATTGTCATTCCTGTTTCGATGGACTAGCTAAGCTAGTATCACAAATACAATTAGGATTTACAAAAAATGAAGTTACAGTAGGATGTTTTATCGACATAGATAACGCTTACAATAATGTTGATATAAGTACTCTTTTATGCAAGTTAGACAATTTAGGTGTAGGTATTAAAGTGTGTAATTATTTATGGGAATTTTTAAAAGACCGTAATTTGAAAATCAAAGCAAATCATTGTTCTACGTCGCGTAATACTGGCCGAGGCTTAGCTCAAGGAGACCCTTTATCACCTTTACTATTCAATATAGTGACATCTAATATATATAGTCAAATTACCAATTGCAATATTGAAGTATTACAGTACGCTGATGATTTTGCTTTATACTCTTCTAACAAAAAACTTAATGAATGTGTTCAACATGTCCAACACGCTTTGAATAAATTATATGTCTTATTAGCTGAGATAGGGTTAGAAATATCTGCATCCAAAAGTAATATATGCGTATTTAAAAAGGGAACAAATAGATCTCCAGCCATAATTAAAATTAATAGTCAAACTCTTAAAACAGAAACTAACGTAAAGTATTTAGGAATGTGGTTAGATCGATCATTAAGATGGACTAAACATATTGCAGAAATTAAAGAAAAGGCCTTGAAATTTCTTAATGTTTTTAAAGTATTAGCAGGGTCAGGTTGGGGAATACATCCTCGTCATTTACGACGCCTATATTTAGCCATTATTAGGAGCCGATTAGATTATGGTTGTTTCCTATATTCCGACAGCTGTAACTTTCATTTAAATAAATTAGACAGAGTACAAAACACGGCTATGCGAGTTATAGGTGGCTTCTTAAAAAGTACACCTATCCATGTTATGGAGACAGAGTTAAATTTACAGCCATTGAACATTCGTAGAATTTTCTTAGCAGGAAAATTTTTATTAAAATCCAAATCGTTGTCCAGTAAAGAGGACTTAATAAGTTGTTTACAGCTATTGTTATCTAGATCTACCCCTAATTTTTGGAAGAGAAGAAAGATTCCTTTACTCGCTTCGGTTCAAGGTGATTGGGTAGATACTTTACTACACACAAGTAATAAATTAGAAATGTATAGTATGGATTTGTGGGTTAGCCAAATAGATCTTAATGATGTTTTGTATTTTAATGTGGAGGATATTCACCAACCTAAAAATAAATATAATATTACACATCTATACGAAATCTGTATTAAGTATTTGGAGAGAAAGTACGATGATTTTTACCAAATTTACACAGATGGTTCTAAAAACACCATTAGTTCAGGTGCAGCATTCTTGGATCCACAACAAGGAGTTGAGGCAAAATTTCAAATTCAGTCTAATATTTCTATTATGCATGTAGAACTGTTAGCCATTGTTGAAGCATTGTCTTATATTTGTTCCATTAGTTTTGATAAGTTTGTAATTCTAACCGATTGTAAAAGTGCCCTTCAACATCTAGCTAGATGCACCTCGAATTTTCGAGGACTACCTGTAGCTTACGAAATTATTAAAGTCATTTTATACCTCAAATCTGTAAATAAATCTATTAAAATTCAGTGGATTCCATCACACATAGGTATTAGCGGGAATAGCAGGGCAGATCAATTGGCAGATCAAGCTACATATGATGGCGATTTAATGTATGTATCTCCTTGTTATTCTGACTGTGTAAGTTTGGTAAAGAACAAATGCAATGATATGTGGCATGAATACTTCGACTTGCGCTCAAAATATAAAGGTATATGGTTTCGTACCATCCAACAAGTACCAATTAGTAGCTGGATTAACAACTGCTCTCTTAACCGAAAGGACGTTGTTGATACCCTGCGACTCCGATCTGCACACATTCCAACTAACACGTTTGGTTTTCTGATGGGAAAAGTTCCGTCACCGAATTGCCCAGACTGTGACAGGCCAGAGGACATCTACCACGTGTTGTTGGAGTGTGTCAGAAACGAGGCAGTGCGACGGGAAGTACTGTTTAGATTTCCTGCACTAAGAGAGGTGGGCGGCTGTAATAGCGCACTGGCACATCCTCAATCAGAGGAGGCCAGGGCGCTGTTACAGCTTTATAGGAAAAGTTTAAGGTAATTAATTAAATTATTAGCATTGTTTCAAAGGCGGCCTTACGGAGCGGCATAGTCCAAAATGGACTCAGCTCCCTAAAATAAAGATAAAAAAAAAAAAAAAAAAAAAAAAAAAAAAAAAACGTGCTTCCGGAATAATTGTTTTTGCAAATAGAAAATGAAAATCGTTCAAAAAGAACATAACTGGTGTATCAAGATGGGTAATTTAATTTGTACTAGAAATGGTAAAATGTATTGCTATTTGCATTTTTGGATCTGGTTAGGTTGCAAATAATATAAATTCACGGACCCTACTTTATCTAGATACCGCACGTCGTTCATCCAAGCGTGCACAAATTATAGTGCATCGCACTTATTCGTCATGTTTCTCCTTTCAATTGGCCCTTGTTTTAATTTTTATCTAGGTATGATAAGACTTTTATTTGTAATTAGAAACAGATGATGGATCTGTACATAATGAGGTGTGATGTAAAAGTATGTAAAACCATTATTTACTCTGTTTTTTTTTTGTAAATATTTTTGACTTAATTACATGCTCATTATACAACCTAATTTACAGACCATAAAACATATTAATTAAACATTATAAGTTATAGTTCCACATAATATTTTCAGTCTAAAACAAAATACAGTGAAAACATGTTTTAAATGTACGGCAAAAATTTTAAAACAAATATTTAAACGTAACCGACTTTTCAGAAACCGTTCGCATTTGAAACAGCTATCAAAGCTCAGCGCTAGAGCTATGTGATCAACTAAAAGCTGAAGTTTATAAAGAGCGAAGACGTCTGAACAAGTAGCGATGTGCAAACGTGTCCGGTCGCCGGCGGTCACAAATCTTCCATTTCACTCGGGCTCAGCCTCCGCGCGCTGCGGAGAGGAAATAGCACGCTCCAAAGCACGCGGCTGCGTACGGCTACTCCCGAAATAGTCCCCCCGCGCCGGGTGCCGGCCCATCGACGTGCTTTTAGTGTGCTGCGCGCATGCGACACGCCCGCACCCTTCTGCGCTCCTGGTAGCTCGCCTCCGAACTCGCGAATAACCAAAATAAGTCAAATAAATTAAAACAAATGGTCGCTATATTAGCCAACCCGAAATGGAGCGAGGACCTCACCATCCAGATGATCATTGAATACGAAAAACGGGAATACTTGTGGAACCCCGTCTCGGAGAACTACAAGAACAAGAAAATACGCGAACAGGGATACGTCGATATACTGAAAACTCTCAATTTAGTTGACATCACGGTCAAGGAGCTAAAAAATAAGATAAAGAACATACGTTCGTCCTACAGCGTTGAGTTAAAGAAAATTCGCGCGGCAAGGAAGGCTGGCGCGCATGCGTACCGGCCGAGCGTCACGTGGTTCGAGCACGCAGACAGGTTTCTGCGAGCGATTGTCACTCCCAGCTCCGTAAGTGCCTTTGTTTATGTTATTTTAAACTATCGCTCAGGCATTCTAAATTAAAAAGTATTTCCTTTGTTTTAGATTGACAACAGTTTGCTCGAAATAGCGATGAGCGACGACAGCGACGCTGTGCAGGATTTGAGCGAGCGAAAATCGCCGGAAAAGAAAAGCCCGCGCAAACGACGCAGCTCGACGCGGTCGTCAACACCGTACGTATTAAACACGCCGTCCCCGCGTCCGAGCACGCCCTTCGGGCTCAATCAAACTTCGTCCCCATTCGGGATCCTCCCGACATCGACGGCCGCTCCGTTTCTTAATCCCCCCGTCGGTATAGCAACGCCGCTAACAACCTCGCTCGCAACCATTTATCCGGCGCCGATAAAACAAAAAAAGAGCAACTTCGACGATCGCAGCGACCTGTCGGAAACTCCGCAGGACTTGAGTCAGCATTCGGAGAACGGGAACGAGAATGAATTCGAAATGTTTGGAAAATTGATTGCGAGCCAGCTCCGTAAACTACCGCTGAGTTTGGCACTGGATACGCAATTGAAGATCCAGACGCTTGTGAATGCGGCGAGAATACAAGCGGTGTATCAACAGTACAGCTATGCGGGCCCGTCGCAGGAAGCCTTGTCGGTTCAGGCACTCTCCAACGGTATACTAGCAAGCATGGCCTCCCAAAGCCCGTACACTTCGCGATCAGTAATGGATTTAAGAAACGATTCACCGGACGAGTTGAATTTAAAAACCGAATATAATCTAGAATTAGAAGACTAAAATGAATGTTGTGGCTCAACTCAATTATTCAAATAATCGGCGCTAATTCTGTCGAAACTAAAATAAATTGACAGGTCTAAATGTAGTGCAATCGGTTTCACAATATTCCCCGTGGAAGAGGATAGCATTACTTTCGCTCCAGTCAATTTAGATTAGTTATTTATGTACCACAGAATATGCACCAACACAGAGTTGTTGTATCTGTACATTTTTGTTAAACAATTTGCGAACCTGACTTATCGTTACCCAAATTGCATGTCTTATAACAAAAAGCGTTTGAGATACAGCTTTACTTTCAACATAACAAGGTCATATAATAATTCTCATTAATAAATGACACTTAACATGTCAATTTCAAAGTAAGAATATATCAATTTACTACACAGAAGTAAGTACTATATTGAACCGTTTTTCTTCTCCGTGCCAAATTATAGAAAATTATTGTTCATGTTATATTATAGCGTACTTAAACATAAAGCTTTACAATATATCTGTAAAACATAAGTAAAACCTAAAAAGTATGTTATTTAGATACAACAACTCTTGACAAAATTATTGATATCGTATTCATTAGTAAAGAAAATTTCAACTGTTCAAAGAAATAACAGGGACGAACTTCGTCTATACTTCGATTCATATTCGAGTCGGGCCGTATGATAAGGAGAACAATATTTATTCACGTCACACGTTTCCATAGCAACCTTGCATTCGGCTCGGTATTGTGTTTATCATTTCTAACATTTGCTAATCTTTTAACAAGTGGTGTGTCATCATCATCCAAAGTTTATTCAGAATCAGGAGTAATTTCTCTTTGCTCAGATTGTAAATCTATGCCACTGTTGATCAAATCAAAATTTAAACCCGTTTTGTTTTGGAACGTCAAATGTAAAATGTTTGGTTTTAATCTATTTGTTGTTCTAGACTGTTGCTCTTTTATATTCATACTGCACTTGTAACGAATCGAAAACGACAAGTGTCGTTACTTGACAACTGTCATAGAATATGCTTAACGAATAGAATAGCAAATGTTGGAAATGACACAGCACGGAAAATGTTTGAAAACCTGTTGAAATTTTCCTTGTACGCATTGTATTCTCATGTTTTAGATGTTTATATTATAAATGTGATAGATGTTTAAAAAAAAGACCGCGAATTTTATACACATTTAGCCAGTGATTATATTATGAAAATGCCAAAGTACAAATTAATATTCGAATATAATATACAATGGATTATAATCAGAAGAGATAGAGTTTTCTAGTCTGTAAGTGAGTTTAAGTTAGATTTCAACGTTTGGCTGTGTTTAGGTTACTTTGTTTTGTTAAAATTATTGGGTTTATTTTTATCCAAGACCCGAGAACATATTATTTTCAATTTTGAATCTTTGTAGTTTGGTATGTGTCTCGACTGAGAAAAAATATTGAATAAAAAAATTTAGTTATTATACAATTTTGTAAATCATTAAATATTCAACTTGAACAATTTTGAGACTTGAATTATGTTTCAGAAAGGGTAAATTTTAAATGTCTGTATATTAGAAGTATAATACGAATTTATTTTCAGTGTGATAGATGTAATGTTTTATGTCATTAATAGATGTGAATATGTGATTACCAGACAGAAAAAAAATGAAAAAAATACCTCATTATAGGATAGTATAGATTTGATATTAGTGCGGAGTATATTTTACCTGTTATTCGATGTGCCACAGTTATATAAATGGTATGTGATTTATTAAAATACAAGAATTTTATAAACCTCCTCTTATTGTTTTATTTGGCTTATCTAATGTTTATTCATTAACTATATTTATTATTTAGCAATATTTCGTAAAAACCTGCAATTAAAAAAATATTTAGCAATATTTCGTAAAAAAATTACATTATATTTGTCAGGTTTTTACGAAATACCAAGTCCACATAATATCTCTTGAAGACAACGATGAGTGACGAACGTTGACGCTATTATAGTGAGGTTTTAGCGTTAACACCGCGGGCACCACTTTGTCAGGAATTCACCAATTTTATGTATATTACATCTAGACTTACATCACGAATGACAAGAACTAACAACCATACTATCTTCCTTGCCTTATCCCATTTAAATAGGATCAGATAACAATTACGTCATTCTCTTCTATTCGTTCCTGTCATACGTTAAATCATCATCTACGAGTATTCCTTTTACAACATACTTATCCTCTTTCGACTTGCGCACATTGCAGCTTTTCTTTAACCTTGCTCTTGTCCTGTGTCTTCCCACTTGTAATTTTAAAATTCTTCTGGTAAAATTACCTTAATTTAATAATTGATATCTCCGCATCACATCATATATTCCAAGTTAACCTTTTACTCCTCAACTTTTCGATCACTAACGCTATTTTCAGCCTTAACCTCATATTATGATACTCATTCCTTATTTTATCCATCCTAGTCCTTATACGCATTTTATTCGCATATATTTCTCTACTTTATCCGTCCTTTTTACTGCCCAACATTCTGACCAATCCAGCATTTCTGAAACCAACAACTATATATTTCTAAAGAAGTTTATATACTTTTTTGAGTTGCTCATGCGGTCGTCGTTTCGGCATCTCTCCAGTCAGCAGGTACTTTATTTAACTTTTAATGTCCTATTCTACTTGCAGCTGTCGGAACCGTAAACTGAAATCGTTCAGAGGCGTAAGACAATAAAATCGCTTGAGAGCCGTTTCTGTCCGTTATAACCTTATTCTTAAACGCTATAACCTTAATGCTAGTATATTATAACAAATCAAATGTATAAAAAGCTCGTGACACGCTCTTAGTTCCTCCAATTTTAATGAAATTTGCTAGTTGTATGAGTAGATCTTAAGGTACTTTTCATCTTCCTACCCTCAATTAATAGTGACGAAATGGTGTACCAAAATTTTGTTATTTTATTGTTCATCCGTTCTGGTTAGAAGGGGGGGGGGGGGGGGATCTGTTGGATTTGCATATACTAGTTTCTTGCTGAAAGCGCCGCATCGTATATTTGCATATACTGGGTTTTATGTCGCTAACTAAATCGAGCTTACGTGATTTCGAATCAGTGTAAGTAATTCTAAAAACCACCACGGTATTAAGTTTAAAATTATTTTTACACAAAAAAAAAATTATATTCTAAACGTTACATATACGGTATACCATTTAAAATCATTATTAGTAAAAATAAAATCCACAGAGAAAATGAAGAGTAAAAAGAATTTCGAAATCAAGGCTTCAGGATTCACTCGCCAATGAATTTACTGAACCTTTAAAACTCGAATCACGTTTGTTCCCGGATGTAGAAGAAAACGATGTTATTGATTCTTGATCAAGCTCGTGTCGGAAACCGAGGGGGCTTGGTCAGGCGTGCAAGGTTACCGCCTGGAGCTGAATATACTTCATGTCTTTTTTTTGTAGCCTGTCTAACAGATAATGATATTTTATATCCATAGAATTCGAAAACAATGCTGTAATTACTGATTAGTATATCTGTTATAGTTTGTCTACTTTCGGAAGTCTGTAAATCGAAAACATTAGATGTTTTCCCCTAATTAAATTTTTTTATCAAGATTAGTTAAAAGCTTTATCCGTTACCGCGACTTACAAGTTGCAACATTTGCCAACGAATTTATTAATTTTTAAACACAATGTAAGATTATTTTTTTTTATATTCAAAAGTATATTTTCGTGAATTAATGTTTTAGTGTTTAGTAGTTTTTTGGAATTTCAATATATTATGATTATTTTATTAAACAATAGACAATTATTTACACCAACTAAAACAATAACACTTACCTTACTAAATTAACTAGCTATACCTATTATAAAGATGAAATAAAAGGAAATATAAAATTATATCTACAAACTTAGGCGTCGTAGAATTCATTTGTAATGTGCCCAGAAGGCTGGCAGTAATGCAACTTTGTATAGCAATACTAATTCTTTGACCAAAATATAGACCAGCCTTAGTTATAGGTTAGTAGTTTATTTTAATAATTATTATATTTAATGTCATAGTCGTCTAGAATATTAATACATTGGAGTACGATCCAACATTTCTTGGCAGACCATACACTATTTTATGGTTTTGCACGAATGATAAACGCAAATGATCGCGATGATACGTTCTAGTTTCGTGCGGCACTTCTTCCATGACGAAATGACGGTATGAAATAAACAATGCATGGAATGGAATTCGCAAAATACATAATACACTGATACGAATTGATATTAGAAACCAAAACTTTGAAACATTACATGAGTAATCTTATGTATCATCTCAAAATGGGGACAAATGTAGAAAACGTATTTCTTAATAACGTTATCGCATATTATAGTATTTATTTAATTTGGTCGTAGGTATGATATATTTATGTAAAATACAGATTACTTGAAAAACATAATACTTAGATGTAAGTAATAAAAAATGGCGAATCTAATTGCTGAATTTTAAATTCTATAATCGAAACCCATGAGTTAAAAAAAGTGTTTAGTGTATTGCAGAGTTTACTGGCGGCTCCGAAAAAGGGCAAAAATGTAGTCCATGTAAATATCCATCATATCACACGCTAAAAAAGGTGGATTCATTGAAATTACACAATTTGTTAAAAAAAATGCTAAACCACTACACAGCGGTCTTATTAAATTTTTATACCGCCCGTAGCTGGAATAAAATTCGTTCGCTCGGGGCTTAACTTAAGCTCTTGCATGTACGGGACGTGTCAAAGCGGGTGTTTGGTGTGAGCGAGAGGGCGTCACAGGTGCGAAAAGGATGAAGTGATTACTGCGGGACTTCGCCAACGGGCCTGCTGTGGTGGCCGACGGCTTACATAGCTTACGACCGCGTCCTGGATACAGTGACCGAACATGCTTGATACTAGAATTGTTGACGGTAACTAAATAGAAATTGCGTATCTCAAATAATAATTTATGTGAATAAACGTATAGTCAAAACAATATTGAAAGCGACAAAATGTAACTCGAAGTTAAGTATTCTGTATACAGTATTGTGTCACACTAAGCCTAAAATACTGCAAACCTGTATTGCCAAGAAGGAGAAATGCAAGTACATGTGGTATCTGCACTCGTTCATCGTCTAGGTGGCTACATTTTGCTATTAGTAAATTGCAGCTTACAGTGCTGCCTGTTGTTCTTGTTATTTAAGCTCTAAATGATTGCACTGGCCCACTACTTCACACCGGCTCTTTATAATAATTGCCGATGCGCGGTCCGTGGCACCGATAAGGGATTACACCCCTGCACCCCATTCGAGGGTGGTGTAAATCCACCCGCTTCCCGTCAGTTCCAGCTTTTTCTAGTGAACTTTTTGCAACAGTGAGTGTTTATTGAATTATGAACTAATATGTACGGCATTTCACTTTGTAGGTTTGAAAATATTACTTATTTTATTATTGAAAGATCGACCATTTTTATACATTAATGGGCCCAAATTTAATAAATAAACCGGTACAATGTCCAAATTAGTATCATTTCATAAATAATAATATCAGTTTTAGCCATCCATTCATTTCAGTTTTATTGAAAGTTGCTAAATCAAGATATGGGCAATTATCTATGTTATAAAATGTACGATTTCAAAAACACACACATTTCCAAAAAATATTAGCAACTATCAATTCTAATTATTTTTGGTGATTTTGATTTATTATTAAATGAAGAATTTTCCGTCATTTATTTTTTGTGTAATGTGCTGGGCCCTTAATGGTCGGTCTCCTTTCATTAAATCTTCCATAATATTTGAATACCATTTAGTAATCACTGCAAAAATATATGAAAAATTCAATAGCTACAACTTCATGTTTAACCTTATCCAGTGATGTGTCAATAAAACCTGTAAAATCTGCAATTTGTTAGTTTGTTAAATACATTTTTATAAATTTAACATGTGCATAAACAAAATGTTAATGTTACTAAAATTGAAATGAATGGGTATATTTTTGTTTTTCAGTCGGTGAAAATCCCTTACTCTGACACAGGCAAAATTTTTCCCTTGTTTACGTCAGGTTTGCTTAATCTGCAAAACCAAAGAGTTCGTGACGGGGATTATATTTTTCGGCTTATGTATTTTGCGCCCTTTGAAACTTGACTTACTCGTATATAAGTGTCTGCGTGAGGTTTAACATGAACAATGATTTCTTTTGTTTTATTTGTCTTTAGGATGTTATTCAATGTAATAAATGTATATTCCTTCTTCTATGGAAGTGAAAATATCGCACATGTAAGAATATTTACTTTAATGTTTAAATGCACGTGAGGTATTTGGTATAAAATACGAAATGATTATTATTTACCCCTTTTAACACATCTACGGCGCTCAAGCCTTATACTATAATGTATTCTGTGTCCATACCGATTACCTTCTTAACTTATAAGAAAATGCTAATTGTTAAATAAACACACACTCAACCTATTTATTAAATTACTTTAAAAATAGTATACTCTAGTTATGCTTGAGTATTACATAGGTAAGTATACAATGTAAATAGAGGTTTTTAATGTTATCGTGTTGCTATACGAAATTGTAAACGTTGACGATATATATTAGATGAAAATTCAAAGAAAGGAACGAGCTTAAAAGGTTTTCTATGAATCTTAATTTGCATTCAAAACACTCTGCGAGCAATAAAGCAGCCATTCTTCAATCGAGCTGCCCTACAGTCGCAGGCCGATAGAGCCATAACGAAATACAAAGCGTAGCGCGGCGCGGCGCCCGGACAGAAACCAGTCCGAGCAAATTAAATATGTAGGAGGCGAGCGCTCGCACCCACGCTATCAGGGATGTACAGCACCTTATATTTCAGGTCCTAAGTGAAATTATTTAATATAGCCAACGCCTCGCAATTTTGCCCGCGTAGTTCTCGTTTCCGTGAGAATATGGGACAAAATAACGTGGCTCTCTAAAGGTTTGAATGGTAAGAATTTTCAAAATTGGTTTAGTAGATCCAGAGATTACCTACCTGCAATACCACAAACGGCTTAACCTAATAGTTTATTATTTAAAACGAAGAAGTGACTATACAATTTAACACCAATTCTGTTGGTTGTGACCTATGCAAAGTTGTAAGTACTTTATCCATCTGATCTGAAGTCTATATTCAATAATATTGAATTCGAATACAGATATGGTGTGTCGATTCGACAGATACGCTTGTTATACAAGTGAACTGTAAGATTTAAGTGTAGTACTGTCCAATTTCAATAAATTTATTTTATTTTGTTCAAGTGTAAGTAAAATATATTTACAAATTAAATATTCATAGTTATGTAGCAACCCTACGTTGGAAACGAGCGCGGCGAGTGTGCCGTCATTAGAGGCGGCGTTAGCGACCCGCCGCCAGGCCAGACATTTTTTATGCAACCCACAAGCCGGCTTTTTTCAACAGCATATTGCGGCGAACTAACGCACATTGGGATCGCTCTAATGATACCTACCTCCTCGTCTTATGACGATGATGTACCATTGATTTCTTTTTAATATAAGGTTTTTTCAACCTTATTACTTCGTTTTTAACTGTGATAAAATGTATTAGGTATGACGAGAAAATAAATCATCAGTTTAGATTTTGTATCTAAGTGCATTTATACATTTAGGCATGACAATGAAGATACAATAAGTGGTATTGTTATATATTAATGTAAAAAGAAGTCATAACTTAATATAAAAATTTTGTACCTATATGAATATATGTCTGGTTAACAAAATTATTCTTTAAGTGAAACTTGGTCGTCTACGATTTTACGATACATATTCGACTTTTTTGAATTTTAAAGGTCTAATTTATTAATAGCTTATTAGGGGTTTAGTTTTTCAGGTTGACGCGCAAACTTAGTGTAAGCAATGCTTTATTGCTAACAGGTCTGACTAAAGTCTAAAAGCGCATCTTTAAAAATATTCCAAATGAAATATTGTTATTTAAAAATAAAGGTCTATAATTTGCACATAATACGTACTCGTAATTAGAACTATGTTTTACATAATATAATTAAGATTCATGTTAAACAGTTTACTACATTTATAATAAGTAATGTCTATTACTATCTAATATACTACGGTATATTTCATATTTTTGAATTAAATATTAAAACCGTAAGTATCAAAACTCCTCGAATACTGTACGCGGCAGCCCATTAAAGCGCTCGGTGACAAGGTGACGTGCTCACCGCGGGGGCGCGATAACGCGGCCCGTATCCTGTCGTGATGCTCGCCTCGCTCGATATTACGTATAAAGGGGGTAACACACAGTTGGAAATGCCCTGCGGGGTGACATTGGTCGAAGGTCTTTAGATGTCTGTAAGTACATCGCTTATAGTGTCAGTTTCTACATAAATAAAGGTCAAATCCTCAGTTTAAATAGTTTTATACTGATCAACAAATATATGACAAGTGATGATCATAGCTAGTTTTCTTGTGATAAATTAATCTTAATGTAATCACTGTCACTCTTTTTTACATTACAAGGTTACAGTAAAGATTTAAGTGCTCGTAATAATGATAGTTTTACACGAAAACATAGATGCGTTAAAGATATAACGTTTATTGTTTTGTAACAATTGAAGATTTTTTTTTAAATTAAATGATACATGTATCTGTTATCTGAGATTGAGTACCTACTCATAGAAAACTACCAATCGAATGCTTTCTTTGTTTCAGGTAAACCTCTACACTGTTAAGCAATTGGGATGTAGGATTTATTCGTATGTATGAATAGATTGTAATTTATTAGAAAACCAAGTAAATTTAGAGCATCACCCAACTGTACTGACATATTGTAATGTAACAGGTATAATATTTTTAGCCCTAAATACTGTATTGGTTTTGAGACCTTTGGAATAAGTGCCTCTTGACTTACTAGTTAAGGTAAGGTTCTCTAGGTGCGATAAATACTTGTCGTTACTATTTTACACACCATATTATCGATTTTTTCCTACCTGATATCCGAAAACGGCAATGAAATCCCTAATACTCTACCTAATAATCTCTACTAGTAACATTAAGCCAACTAATGTATTACGTACGTGCGTGAATGCTAAAGAAATAAATAAACAATATTTAAGAATTAATTTATTTTGCATTAATTGCGCTTTTAATAGATGTGCTGACTGTAGTACTGATTAAGTGGTTGTGGAGAATTCATTGTCAATTTATTTTTATATTTGAGCCCCATAAAATTGAACAAAGAATTCGTTAACAAAGGGTTGCCCTATCGCGAAATAGCGATCTTAACCTGGAAAAAAATTGATTAGGTGGAAACAAATTAAAAAGCAACTCACTCGAATGCACGTTCATTTCATTTATTTTACTATACTACAAGCTATAAACCAGTTGTGATCACAATAAAATAATTGGGAAATAAAGCAAATAATTTATATTCATAATTTATTAGATTTTTATTCAAAAATACTTTACACAGTCTATAGATAGTGGTATATATTTTACTACTTAATATATATATTTGTAATTAATATTAATCTTGTTGATTTAAAAAATTACTTATTAGATGAAAAAAAAATGGTCAATGCTCACGAGCGCGTCGGTCGCAGTATACGGCCGGTCGTTGAGCACGCGACGAAACGGGCCGACAGATCCCATGTCACGCCGCGCCCGCCACCGCGCCGCCCGCCCGATTGCGGCCCGATGCCGCTAGGGTTGTGCATGACTTAATATTAATATTAAATATTTTTTTACAAACTATAGGTCTTTTATAATCATATCCATCCAATTTCATGACGTAAATAACTAAATACATAAATAATTGTAAATTATAAATTGAAACGCATTTTTGAAATGAATAGAATCTGATATTCACGTTGTAGATACACAATATATAGACGGTGGAGATTAGAGACGCTGGAAGGTCATCCCAGTTTTTGGTAGAGGCAAGGAATCCTTTAGTTATCAACCAAAGAATATTCCAAATGTAAATAAATATGCTCAATAAACACACGGGGGTAAAACCTCTCATCAATCTACTCCTTATACGAAGGATTTGGAGATTAAACACACCACGCTATTTTAACGAGGGTTGCAGACTAAGGTAATAATAAACACCAAAATAATAATTCCCATTAATTCCTTTTAATATAAAAAGAATAGGCAACCCTAGAGGGCTTCACGTTTTTTAATGTCTGTAGAGACCGGCTCACACACGCGGGACGGGTCGCTTCTGGACGGTAGAGATTTTATATCATTTATTATTTATTTGCGGACCGACAGAATGCGGCGCGCCCTCCGTTAGAGCGCGGAGGAAAAAGGCGATTACGCGAGAAATATATTCCGCTATTTGCCTCATTTGACTTTGAAGAAGGAAATCAGGCGCGACGGACGTAGCTCAAACCACATGCAAAGATGTCCTGTGCTCTAATTACAGGACATGTTATGATCTACTGGTAACTTTTTGTTTGTCTGTTTAGGCTATTCTTTGGAACGGCTGGTCCGATTTTAATGGGACAGGAAGATGGAGTAGGCTATTACGCAACATATAGGCTAATATTTATCCCGAAAAAATCCTCGGAGGGGTTTGTGAAAAACTGAATTTCGCGGGAACAAAGTCTGACGTCGGTTAATCTATATTAATATTGTAAAGAGGTAAAAAGTGGTGTTGTAGGAGATAATCTCTGGATCTACTGAACCGATTTTGAAAATTCTTGTGCCACTAGAAAGCCACGTTATTTTTGAGTATACTTTATCGTCGTATTCTCACGAGGAAGGGAACTACGCGGTTAGTTGAAAAAGAATGGCGATTTATTTATATTTATTTAGCGTGGCGCGTAAAGTGAATAAAATCTACACTCGTAATTATTATCATTCAGCTATTCTCGGCGAAGACAATATATTATGTAGATATGTATCTATTCTATACTTATGTATTAACATGACTAAATATAGCTCTTCCTTATTATATTCAACGTTTCGTATGTTCGATAGATAAGGCGTTTGCTTGATACGTATGTATGTCGTTGTGTCATCACATCAACAAAGTACAGTTCCGTGTTCGATTCTGCTACCAGGAGAACATAGACATTACGAAGTACATTGCAAACGACGAGTAATGACGTAAGGCGTTAGGTGTAACCATTAACCTCTGTCTGATAATATGAAGCCGACGTAAAGATTTATGGAATAGCCTGGGATATAGCTTGGTGAATAACATTCGCATTGCTCAAAGTATAGTTCAAGAAAAGCACCAACAAACCTTTTTTATACTATAACAAACTAGAACTACCGTATTAACAAATATCCTAAGCGATCGATGAAAATTAAAGATGGCTGGCTTTACAGCATGAAGAAATATACCAGAAATCCTGCATACCAATAGAGTGGCGAGTGAAACTCTGCGTGATTCCCGTTCCTGTGTAAATTATAAAGTATGTGTTACTCGCTGATAATGTGGCTTTTCATTGGATAAAGAACGTTTAAAATTGGTTTAGCGGTCTAGACGCGAAAGCGTTAACAAACAAATAATATCATATATAATTTTTATATTAGGCGTTGCGATACATAATAAAGCTTAGTTTGAGAAGTAGGTATTCTTTGAAAAAAAAAAACAGATACCCTCGAGGCTAAAAAACATTTGCCTAAAAAGTTGTATAGCTCCAACGAAAACAAGAAAGAATTTCCCAAAGGCCTTGGGCGATTAGCGAGTTGGCGACACTTGCTTGTAAACTTTATAGGTATTATATGTACCTTCCTATCTACTATGTTTAAGTGCGAACGTTTAACTTAGATATAGACGGTCGAGTAACAGTAAATATTATACATATATATTATATAATATTTACTGTGGCCGAGTGGTGCAGTGGTTAGTGACTCTACCTTCTGCGTCCAAAGTGGTGGCTTTGATTCTCTTCTTCTGTAAGTGCCTTCTCTTCTATGGGGGCTGGTGACCATTACGGGTCTCCTAACTTTAGAGGCGTCTTAGAACTACCTTGTGCTCTCAACATAGTACTTGTACTGGTAACTCTTGCGGTTTTTGAGCTAGGAAGTGTAACGACTGCCCAGTAGGCATAAAATGCGACCCATGACATTATCTTGTGAGACAAAATGACATTATTGTCGAGCAATAATGCTGAATCAGTTATATCGTTCTTTCTTTCGTTGCGATAGGACGAAAGATAGAAAATGTATTTTTCTTTTAACAAGTTATGTCGTGGTGCGCATCTCATACCGACAGCAGGCCTTCAGTTTTCTCGAATCTTTCCTTGTATGATTAGATACGCTGCAAGTTCCTATACTTATTCTGACACATGATGTGTCCTAGATTTTGAAGTTACCTACAATTTATTAAAGTTATAACTTCCACCTTCTTTCTGGATTATTTTCGAGTCAACATCGAATTAATTAAAAAATACTCCACACTCGATACTCGACTGCGTAAAAGTAATGTCGAATTGATTTCGATAATAATAATCGGTAATCGCTCGGCCCGCGATTTCAGCCGCGTCTTTTCCGTGCTTAAAGGAAAGATAAAAAGTATTATTTTTAATAGTAGTAAAAGAATTTTTAAAATCACTAAGTTTATGCGTGAAAGCGTAACAAACAAACCAACTCATTTTCGCATTTCTATACATTTATACCAATATTAGAGGTATTTGTGGTTTTGTACCATTATGGGTCTCCTAACTTTAGAGGCGTCTTGGAACTACCTTGTGCTCTTACCATACTTATGCTGGTAACTCTTTAAGGTTATAAGGAGGTTTTTTAACATACGACTCATGACATTATCTTGTGAGACAAAATGAATTATTGTCGAGCAATAACGCCGAACCGGATACATCGTTCTCTCTTTCCTTGCGATAGGACGAAAGAGAGAAAATGTATTTTTCTTTTAACAAGCCATCCTTTCTACAGTCTCGTCCAGTACTTTGGGCTGTGCTTTGATAGATCACTATGTCAGTCAGTCACCTTTGAGTTTTATATATTTAGATTGTAATAGGTAAAATTTGTGTGGTTGTAGGGGATAATCTCTGGATCTACAGAACCGATTTTGAAAATTACACACGTATTTCCCGTTCCGTGCGTCGGCTAATACTTATAAAATGCTCGTAAGTACGGATTGGATTGCGCACTCCTACATAACTCAAAACTTAAATAACTAACAAACTAAAATCTCTAAAACGAAAGAAGTCGAAAGAAGAATGGCCTACTTACCTTTTGTTAAAGGGGTAACTGATAAAATTGGATCGTTCCTAAGGAAAAAATACAACATAAAGACTGTGTTTACTCCTTTACAAAAGATCGCCCACATGATGCGTTCTCCAAAGGATCGTTTGCCATACCAGTGTCCGGGTGTGTATAAAATCGACTGCAGCTGTGGTAGCTCTTATATTGGACAAACGAAGAGGCCCATAGCAACCCGTGTAACAGAACATATACGAGCGATAAAAAACAACGACCCGCAAAAGTCTGCGATAGCTGATCACATTCTACAACCGGGAACTAAACATTGGATTGAGATCCATAATCCACGCATTATTTCCACGGACCGCCACTATATACCCCGAGTAGTTCGAGAAGCCATTGAAATTCGAAAATACAAAAATTTCAATCGGGAAGATGGTTTCAAACTAGCCAGCGAGTGAACCCGGTGGTAGAATTGTGCAAACCAAGAGGGCGCCGCGATACGCATAATAACAAAAGCGATGTCGTGAGTGTGGTTTGCCTAAACAGCCAAAAACGCGAGGTCGTTGAAAAAAGAAAAAGAACAAGAAAGAGGGTAGATCGATTTTGCCCCTAACAGCTGACTTCACTTCTCATCTCGCAACTTCAGTCTCGTCGTGACCACGATCCATGCAACTGGGTCGAAATATCGACAATAAAAATCTCGTCGTTTTATCGTGGTATGTACCCGTTTAAATATCATTCATAATGAACAACCACGAAATAAGTTTAAAAACATTAAAATCTCTAGTTTTTTTTTATATTCTGAAATAAATAAACAAGCCGCCAGCCTCCCCCACACTTCCAAGGCAGTTGTCGCCTCGCCTAATCCCCCTAATTTTTCCAACCACTTATCTCCAATCCACTTTGAGTTTCAACGCTTCCAATCCGGTACATTGTTTGCTTGGTAGGAGCTCCTTTGTGAGAAAAACTTTTAAGTTTTCTTTTAACATGGGTGGGTAGTGTATACCTACTGGCGTCGAAGTGGAAAATATTGGTCGTTTTATGTTATACTAGCTGACGCTGCGCGGTTTCACCCTCGTGGTTCCCGTTCCCGTAGGAATGTGGGGATAATATATAGCCTATAGACTTCCGCGATAAATGGGCTATCTAACACTGAAATAATTTATCAAATCGGACCAGTAGTTCCTGAGATTATCGCGTTCAATCAAACAAACAAACTCTAATATTAGTATAGATTTTTATATTGTTAGTATAACATAAAACGACATTGCGAGGCGATTAAACATTATCCTGAGGCACATACTCGTAGTATAAAATAAAATGAAGTCGCTTCCACTGTATGTTCGCTTAGATCTTTTATAATATGGATGGATTTAAATGCAGTTTTCAGCAATAGATAGAGTAATTCAAGAGGAATATTTATATGTAGATATAAGTACATACATAGTATAGTACAGAAATTATTTCAAAGATTTTAAAAACGGAGGCACAACGGCTGCCAGGTCGTATGTTTCAAAGATATGCTGTAGGAAGACTGATAATAATATCTAATATATTATTATCAGTCTTCCTACAGCATATCTTTACTTCTATTCTTTACTATATCGTGCTATTTACATAGCACCCGTGCGAAGCTGGGTAGCTAGCTAAATTGACGATAATAATTAATAATATTTTATTATTAATGCAATTGCGAGTATGTTCAGTTGTTACATTTTTACAGCTAATCCTATAAATTCTTTTCCCACTGGAAAGCTACGTTATCAGGGAGTAACAGCGAGGAGGCTATAATTTATACCCGTATTTCCACGGGGAAGGAACTGGGGAACTATGCGGGAAAAAACGCAGGGCCTAGCTATTTATACAAAAGATTATCTGACTTACTGATATATGTATGCATTATACAGTATACCTACATACAAATTCCAAACTCTCGGGCCAGCATTCAGAAAATTTGCATACGGGTTAACACAGTCGGTTAGCACTAAGGAAAACTTTATGAAATTTTAATCCGTAAGGTGTAAAGCGCGTAAAGCCGAGAGTAAAATCAAGTATTTGAGAGGTTTGCATATCGGCACATTATATGAATTAAATAACTTGAATTTACATAGGCGTTGAAAAACAAGGGACCAATTTCGACGCCACGCTCATTATATGGGACGGTCCAATCAGTGACGTTCAAATTAATGAGTAATTTTAATCATTAAATCTACGATATACTAATAGCACTCAATTTTTAATTTAAATACTAACACGTACTTAATAAAATCATAACGCTAATGGGATAAAATGTAGACTCATTTTCTTCCTCGTTGTCAGACTTCTATAGCGACTTACCTAGGTACCTACTACAGCCGGGCTAGCATGGGCAAGGGATAAAATTTTTATCCACCCATTATATCCACTGACTAAGGATATAAATCCACCCGTCATAGCATGGCCACAAGGGAAAGACAAATTAATCCCCGATTGACATTACGCGTGGAGATCTTTTCCTCGACTATGGCATATGGAGTGGATAAAATGATATACTTTGGGACTTTTGACATTTAAACGCGATAAATTTATCCCTGTGATGTTGATGTGGGGATAAAACTTTACTTAAAAAAACAATTATGTCTCGCATGTTTTGGTCTTTAACAATTGCTTCGCAATATGGGGTGGGGTAGGGGTAGGGTAGGGTGGGGTAGGGGTGGGGTAGGGGTGGGGTAGGGGTGGGGTAGGGTAGGGGTAGGGTAGGGGTAGGGTAGGGTGGGGTAGGGGTCGGGTAGGGGTTGTGTAGGGGTGGGGTAGGGGTGGGGTAGGGTAGAGGTAGGGTAGGGGTGGGGTAGAGGTGGGGTAGGGGTGGGGTAGGGGTGGGGTAGTGGTGGGGTAGGGTGGGGGGTAGGCGGGGGGAGGGGGGTAGGGGGAGGGGGTAGGGTAGAGGTAGGGTAGGGGTGGGGTAGGGGTGGGGTAGGCGGGGGAGGGGAGGGGTGGGGTAGGGGTAGGGGGGAGGGGTGGGGTAGGGTAGAGGTAGGGTAGGGGTGGGGTAGGGTAGGGGTAGGGTAGGGGTGGGGTAGGGGTGGGGTAGTGGTGAGGTAGGGTAGGGGTAGGGTAGGGCAGGGGTAGGGCAGGGGTAGGGCAGGGGTAGGTTAGGGGTAGGGCAGGGGTAGGGTAGGGGTAGAGGTAAAGACGGGTAGAGTAGGGATAGAGAATAAGTGTACTTATGTCACAACGAAGCTTGACCGGGTCCGCTAGTATGATAGATACTATAGATACCTACTACAAACCACCGCAAAAAACAATCACCAAACAAAACAATGCCAACAGAAAACAGATAAATAATATGCACAAAATAACCAAATATTATCAAATTTACGTTTCTTTCGGACTATTAATATACCTAATGCCAATTTATAAGATACTAGCGGACGCCCGCGACTTTGTCCGCGTAAATTTCGATGTCAACTTTACTACTACCCCTACCCTACCTTACACCTATCCTACCCTACCCCTACCCTACCACTACCCAAAATTGTTTTACCAATAGAAAGCTACGTTATTTGCGAGTGTCAAAGGCTATGTTTGATCCCCATATTCACACGGGAACGGGAACTACGTAAATGAAAGCGCCGGGCGTCATATAGCGGAATTTCTGCGTCTTTTAGAAATTTTGTATTATCTCCGAAACTATTTAAGTAATTAACATACTGTAAAGGGCAAATCTTATCTCCATAATACCTCCATAATATCTTGTGATTATTAAATAATTTATTTTAATAAGGATTAAAGTTTAGTTGTATAAATAATGACGTAAACCTTAAGTATATAAAAATTTTAATAAAAAAAATTCAACCGACTTCCAACTCAAAAAATAACTTTAACTAAAAAGCAAAAAATAACATCCTACCTATGTGCTACCTTCTGATCAGTTTGAAGGCGGTGCCAAGCCAGTGATGTTTTAATTAAATACGTTTAAGCTACAATTCTGTGGTTCTGTGGTTTTTCATTTCTGTGGTTATTCCAGAAACAGCTTTAATTAAAACACGACACTGGCTTAGCACCGCCTTCAAACTGATCAGAAGGTAGCACATAGGTAGGATGTTATTTTTTGCTTTTTAGTTAAAGTTATTTTTTGAGTTGGAAGTCGGTTGAATTTTTTTTATTAAAATTTTTATTTTTTTATTTTTAGTGTTAGCATACCCACTGCGTGTGTACAGTCACAACCTATCTAAGTGGAAAGTTCTTATCAATACAAAATTATCAAGTCCGAACACAAGGTAGCTACTGTGAGCCGTCGAGGAGTTCTCTTCACTGTGCTTCGTCTTCATCACCAGACCCTTAATACAGTCGCAATCCATCTAGGTGGAAAGTTCTCATCAATACAAATTTATGAAGTCCAAACACAAGGTAGCTACTGTGAACCGTCGAGGAGTTCTCTTCACTGTCCCTCGTCTTCATCATCAGACGCTTAATACAGTCACAATCCATCTAGGTGGAAAGTTCTCATCAATACAAATTTATCAAGTCCAAACACAAGGTAGCTACTGTGAACCGTCGAGGAGTTCTCTTCACTGTCCCTCGTCTTCATCACCAGACTCTTAATACAGTCACAACCCATATAGGTGGAAAGTACTCATCAATACAAATTAATCAAGCCCAAACAAAAGGTGACTGCTGTAAATCCTTGACGAGTTCCATCGTCTGTGTTTCGGCTCCATCATCAGACCAACTCCAAACCTTCATAAAGTTGTAGTGGTTTAAAATACCTTATGGAAACACTAACAAACGTACTAGCCGTCTCTACAACTTTCGAAAGTTCCCCTCAATTTCTCCAGGATGCCATCATCAGATCCTGACATGAAAAAAATGGGACCACCCTGGAAGCAAACCCTACAAAACAAAAAAAGAATTTTCAAAATCGGTCCATAATTGACGGAATTATCGCTGGACATACATAAAAAAAAAAAAAAAAAAAAAAAAAAAAAAACATACATACAGCCGAACGTAGAACCTCCTCCTTTTTGGAAGTCGGTTAATTAATACTTTTTAAAACAAAAAAGGTACTATATCTGCTAATATATAGAAGATAGATATATGGTGTCGCGGACTTTTTTGTAGAACTTTTAAAGATACATAAAGTCTCCATACATTAATTTCAATTTTACACAATAGTTAAGGCAGCGCATGCGAATAAGTCTGTTTAAGAGGATTTTCAGTCCGACCTATATGACAAAAACTGTGATAACTCGGCTAATATATATGATACCAATATAAAATATAGCCTATAGCACTCCTCGATAATGTAGCATTCTACTGGTGAAAGAATTTTTAAAATCGGACCAGTAGTTCCGAAGATTACCCCATTTAAAAAATGTGACAAACTTACAAACTTACAAACTTTACCTCTTTATAATATTAGTATAGATATACAAATGGGTTGACAAGTCTTTCCCTCCGTTTATCCACCGGGGATATTATATCCACCGGCGTGCCCATGCGCGGTGAGTGGATAAAACGAGTGTGGGGGATAAACGTTTTATCCTCTCCCCGTGGATAAATTTCTCCCTTGCCCGTGCTAGCCCTGCTGGGCCAGTTCTCCTAGCTTATAGGAGAGGGGATATGGAGCTTAAACCCACCACGATACTCTAATGTAGCTTGACGGTCTTAGGATGATAATGTCATATAATACTCGTATAAGAACATTTTTCAGAAAATTTAAGAAACGTTCAGTATTTTGTAGCCCGACAACTATATGTGGCGTCGGATCACGACATATAGGTAGTTATTGGAAATACCATACAAATTATAATCAACTATCGCTATCGCTATCGCATGTTTGTCTGTGATTTCAAAATAACTGTGTGTGTCAACGATATTTATTATATTATAGATTGAAGATTGGGAGAGGTTATGGGGCAACATATATGTATATCCCGAAAATATATATGGTTACTGCGGGATTTGTGAAAAACAGTATTTTGTGCGTAGGTACTAGGAAATAATAAATCTTTGATATTTTCTAAATACAGATGGAAGGAAATCGGTTAAATAACTTTCGTTTGAGATTCCTAATGATGCTGACATTAAAAACGAATATATCGAAAGAGCCAAAAGACGTAAGAACAAAATCTACCAGCGACCGTAAAAAGACAAGTTTAAGCCCCTCAAGCTGCGATCCCAGACCAAATCACCTCCCCCCCGTCAACACTCCCCTCCCTGCTCATTACCGTCACCCCCCTTGATTGATTGATTCATTCCGGGCCGCTACGATAAGTGCTCATACCTTGTTATCAAGTTAGGCTGTAATTTTGCGTTGCCATGGTGTGTCGTGTGGATAATAGGTATTATCTTGCAGTCGCTAATCTTACACTATTTCTTATGTCTATGTATGTATATACCTATCCTATCTATACTATAACTATTCTAACATTTTGTTTCTTATTGAAGTAAAATTTCTTTGACTTGCGCTTGACTAAGTAAGCTGTGGTTATGCGTTACGAAACGTGTAATCGGGCGAGGCGAACGGACGTCGAGAGGGAGAGCTTGTTGTGCATTATCTTCGTCGATAGCAAGTCAATCTATTTTGTACTTTATTTCTTAAGCTTATATACCTACTTATGTATAGAAGACAGTTTAGTTTTTTTTTTAAAAACATTCGGCGAAAACTGTTAAGGCTCAGGTGCAATAAAAAACAGGGTTTAACTCAGAAAAACGGTCAACAGCGAAACGTAGTTGGAAAAACGGCTTAGGAACGTATTATATTAGGTATAACTCATAGATACTCGTACTTATGGGTTAAGTCGCCATTTGAAAAAGCTGTCAAATTGTGACATTTGCTTTCGCCACATATTTTTTTTCTCTTTATTCTTTCCCGTAGGGAAAAGGCAAAGGTATTAATTACACCGTACAGCAATTTCACCACATAATATATTTCTTCTCATCTTTTATTAAAACAGACGACAGAACTAGTTTCGATATTACAATGAAAAAGTCTAGAAACTAAAAGTCACACAGGGAACTCGAGGATAAACAGATTTACAGCCTGAAAACCTTTTATGGAAAACTACGATAAAGAATGTTATTCCGTGGGAAAATAATATCTTTATTCACCATGTTTACGGTGCTGTTTCGCCGCGGTCTCGTTTTACGGCCGCGAGTTGTGGGTCGTTTTATGGCCACTTGCAGGCGATACCGTGATCGTCTGCCAACGCGCTTTCAAATTCTTGTGTCCTGAACCTACCAGTGGCGTAGCCTGGCTTGGAGAGGCCCTGTATCAAAATGTGTTTTCCCGGGTAGCACGAAATTAAGTGATATTGTAGATAACATTTTACTATTTTTTGCTTTTACACGTAAGGGGCCCCTGTAGTCCCGGGACCCGTATTATTGGTACGGATGATACGGCGGTAGCTATGCCCCTGATACATAAAACAAGTTGGCACAAAAAGCATAATTAAAATAGTGATCGTTAAAAACTTAAATAATAAAAATTTAAATTAATTATACCTAAATATTTTCCTGGACAACAACTTTAACAACGATAAAGGATAAGAAGAATTATTAATACAATAGGTAATTCAAGATTATCTGAATATGTCAAAAATAATTAATTTATGACAGAAAACAAATAATAGCGCCTCCGATAACAAGTAATCAGTAGTCTCCGGCCGGCGCCACTACGCAGCGCTTCCGTGCAATTACCGCCCGACCGCTGCTCTGAACCCTCTAATTTATGTCGTCCTGGTACCACACCCGGCATGTGTCGTGGAGGAGTCGACATTTTTCTTGCTCTTTCTTTTTTTTTTCATGTCCTCTTTTTGAAAGAAACTAAACTAATTAATTTATTTACTACATTTGAAATTACTGAAAAATCTGAAAGCTTATAAGAAGAATCTTAAATGGGCTTTTACATAAACATTAACTTGCACGCTTTATATTATTATTATTCGTCTGATAATGACAATAACAATTATTAACAGTATAACTTGAGCAAGTGTACTCCATATTTAGCAACAGATGATTATCTTTTTCGTTGAATTTCCATTGCAATTATTTGCTGCAAACAAAACTTGGTTGCCAATTCACATAATGCTCCAAAAATTTCACCCTGTATTTTTATATCTTTACTCAGCTGCCCATACGAACCCACGCGTCGGGTTTTTACTTGATTTCGCTCGTAACGGTCCCAAATTTATCACACACCACACCATGTGATTCGTAACCAGTAATAATAACAATATTACAAACATCGCGTGCGCGTAACACGTAATCAGCACGCCCTCGTCGTCCCCGGCGCCAATCCGCGGCTCCGTGCAATTACTGCCGGCCGCTACCCTTTAATTTATGATGCCCTGGTACCACGCTAGAGTTCATGACGTAACAAGTTGACGTCTTATTTGATTATTTTTTGACATGAATCTTACTTATTTCTTTCTAAATTTACTTTACAACCCCACTCGGGTATAATTGAAAATATTCGATTCATTCACTCCCAATAATATCTTGATTCTTGTGTGCTTCGCGATCGATTCAGAAATGAGGAGATCAGCAGAAGAAACAAAGTCACCGACAGCTCAACGAGTGGCGAAGCAGAAGTGACAATGGGCGGGGCACATAGTTCGTAGTGCCGATGGACGTTGGGGTCCCAAGGTGGTGGAATGGCGACCCTGCAATAGAAAACGCAGTGTTGGTTGACCCCCACCCACTCCATACATGGAAGGACATCAAGCGAGCCGCAGGGATTCGCTGGTTGATGATGACAAATATCTTGAATATGACTGCATCCGTTTAACTGCTAGTTGCTACGGTGCTACGGAGCTCTAAACAAGCTCTAAACACAACATAAAACTGATTTTTTTTTTACTTTATAAGCCTTACCTGCGAATATTAACTTCATATTATTGTGTTTTTGAAGTTACATTAATTATCTTTCGTTCCATTAGCGTACACAGTGCGCGACTATTTTATCGAACATCCTGATCTTAGCGCAACCAAGCAACACCCTTGCTTATATAATATTCTCATCTAAATACCTACCCTATATATACGTAGTACGAGACGACGATTCTAGGACGAAAGACAAAGAAAAAGCTTTAGTTACTGGAAGTGATAGTGTTGTGAAAGATGAAAATTTTCTTTATGTTAGTCACTAGCTGACGCCGCGCGGTTTTACCGTTGTAGGAATACGATTAGCGCGTTCAAGCAAACAAACAAACAAACTCTTCAGCTTTAAAATATTAGTATATATAGATACTCTCTGAAATAAATCGATCGTGCTCGCCGCAATATACGCGTCGATTGTTTACATTGGCGACAGGTACATTTCAAATCGAATTTTGGCAGTGTCGTAGGAAATTAAAATGTGGCGTAGTAAAGTATGCGAAGACACCCTGGGGAAGGTCATCATCATCAGCCCATTCTTTATTGTATTTAAGGCCAGGCTTATAGAAGAGGATTTGGAGATTACTAGATTAGTCATATCATGCTTCTTCATGTTGACGGGCTAAGTAATTAAGATTCATAATAATCCCTAGTCATGTTTATATTCCAAATGATGACGTACTCGTAGAAGCGGGATATGTTATGTTTGTACAGTACCTACATAACACACATTATGTACTGTACAATTGTACAGTACATATCTAGTGGTTATAACTCTTTGTCGGCGCCTGTAGAACAATGCGCGTCGAAGCCGAGGACTCCTCGTTCAGACGGAAGAGCAAACTCGACTTTTTCCTCCTCGCTAGTGTCGCCATGAATAAGTGCCTTATTTGTGAAATAAAAAACGACACAGTAGTTTTCTTTCTGTGTATCAAAAGTATACAAATAAGTAATGTATCTGCTATACCTTTGACAACGATGTGTTTGTATTTGCATTATCATTTATCGCTTGCACAATTCAAAGATTCCGTCGTCTGAAGTAATTGTTGCTTTGCATTAGTATTATGTGTTGATTATTATTTATAAAACATGATTACATTCATAGATATTTAAAGAATATTGTGCTGATTTCCTTTTAAATAAGGTTACTGACATAATCAGGGTATAAACGAGTACCAATAATATTATAACCGAATATTATAACCGAACAGAAAACGCTCAAACCTAACGCTTTTGGCAATTCTGACCCACGTAATTGATAATCTAATAAATCTTCTTGTAAATTATTACTTTACCTTACTCTATTCTAACACCAGAGCGAGAATAATAAACATACTTATGATTAAATACCTATCTAGTGCATAATATTTTACTTAAATCATTTTTATTTAATACTAGCGGACGCCCGCGACTTCGTCCGCGTAAATTTCGATGTCAACTTTACTACTACCCCTACCCTATCCTACCCCTACCCTACCACTACCCCAAACCTACCCCTACCTTACCTACACCCTACCCCCATCCTACCCCTACCCTCCCCGTACCCTATCCCTTTCCTACCACTATCCCACCCGTACCCCTATCTCACGCCTATCCTACCCTTACCCTACCACTTCCCTATCCTACCCGTACCTCTACCCTACCACTACCCTACCTCTACCCCTACCCTACCACTACCCTAAACCCGGCCCTAAACCTACCCTACCCCTACGCTTCCCTACCCCTACGCTTCCCTACCCGTACCCTACCCTACCCTGTAACTTCTCTATCTTACTCCTACCCCTAGCAAAATCGGTCCAGTCCTTCGAGAGTGGTGGTATGACCAAGAGAAATAGAGACTTCTATGCTAATAATATAAAGAGGTAAAGTTCGTGTGGTTGTAGGAGGTAATCTCTGGATCTAGTGGACCGATTTGGAAAATTGTTTTACCAATAGAAAGCTACGTTATTTGCGAGTCTCATAGGCTATGTTTGATCCACATATTCACACGGGAACGGGAACTACGTAAATGAAAGCGCCGGGCGTCATATAGCGGAATTTCTGCGTCTTTTAGAAATTTTGTATTATCTCCGAAACTATTAAAGTAATTAACATACTGTAAAGGGCAAATCTTATCTCCATAATATCCTTGTGATTATTAAATAATTTATTTTAATAAGGATTAAAGTTTAGTTGTATAAATAATGACGTAAACCTAAGTATATAAAGTTAATAATTTTTAAAACACAAAAGGTACTATATCTGCTAATATATAGAAGATAGATATATGGTGTCGCGGACTTTTTTGTAGAACTTTTAAAGATACATAAAGTCTCCATACATTAATTTCAATTTTACACAATAGTTAAGGCAGCGCATGCGAATAAGTCTGTTTAAGAGGATTTTCAGTCCGACCTGTATGACAAAAACTGTGATAACTCGGCTAATATATATGATACCAATATAAAATATAGCCTATAGCACTCCCCGATAATGTAGCATTCTACTGGTGAAAGAATTTTTAAAATCGGACCAGTAGTTCCGAAGATTACCCCATTAAAAAAATGTGACAAACTTACAAACTTACAAACTTTACCTCTTTATAATATTAGTATAGACTAATATTTTATACATATGTCATTGTTGTGTATTCAAGTCACTGGTATTGGTCACTCATTAACCGACTTCCAAAAAGGAAATGTATTGTTGTATGTATATTGTAATGTAGTGTTGTATATTGTTGTATGTCTTGTATGTATTTTTTTTAAATTAAAGATTTCGTTTAGCAATTATGTTGTAATTAGTGCTTAAAATATTGCTCAAATTAAATAGTCCAAACAGTTAAGTCACAACAGCTAAATGGTAATGGACCCAGACTCATCACCGAGAGGTGATTCGATCCCCGTCTCGCTGGACTATTGTCTTAACACATACCCACTCTTAACACAGTATTTTCAGACTATTTGGAGGGGAATGAGAATATTGGTCATATTTAAAAGATATGGCAAATAAAAAAAATGAAAAATTTGTGGTTACCCTATTGGGTAAAGGGATGAGAAACGCTGCAGCTTTTATTGTCGATGAAGCAACGCTATTGGTGCACCAACGTTTGTCAGTTGGTTAAACTTTATCGATTAGGCACACTTCTGAGTCTCTTCTAGTATTAATATCTAATATACTGTAAAATTCATTTCGTATCATAAACATTACAACTTATTTATTAGTGAGGCAATGTCTCTCAACAGGGGTTCCTTGCGAAAGTCTGACCGGTTTAAAAGGACAATGAGGAATCTGAGGCTATACCAGGTTGAAAGCATAACTATGATATCAACAAGGTTGAAACTCCTCTACAGATATCTAACCTGCTGAAAAAGAATTCAGGCGGGAGAATTCAATCAGATTTTGATCCTCTAGATGAACGTAAGATATAATGTTATTTAAAACCCTGCTATACTAACCTAACCTAAGCTATGTATAATGATGCATAACTGTGTATTGTCATTGTATAGATACAGGATTGTATAGATAATCCCGAGCACTCAGTATATTTATTTCATTATATATCTACTGTGGTTATAGTGTGTAAAGGCTTTTATAACAAAGCTCAAGCAATGTATCCGAGCCGAATTCACACATCATAGTCCCAATAAGGCTTCGGGGCAAATCAGTTGCATTACTCAACAGATGATACACACGGCCCCGGGCAGTTAGAGCTGACCGCAAGGGGAAAGGTCCCCCATCTCTAACATATCGGACCTACGAGACGAGTGCGTTTCGTTAAAATCTATACTAATATTATAAATGCGAAAGTAAGTCTGTTAATTACCTTTTCAAGGTTTAACCACTGAACCGATTTGAATGAATTAAAGAGATAAAGTGAACCTTCGAGCAGAACAGAACATATATTCCCGGAATAATCCACGGGTTAAAAATAACAGATTTTACGCGAACGAAGTTGCGGGCGTCCGCTAGTAAAGAATAAAAATAAATAAGCCGTTTATTCCATATTTACATTTCTAAATTACATTTCAAATGTTGTTAGTAGTTTGTTAGTAAGTTTCTTAAATTATGTTAAATTCAAATTCAAATTCAAAATACATTTGATAACAATTAAATTACAATTTCTTATAGTTTTATTTCCTGTGTGAAGGTGGAAGCTGATCCAATGGCCTCCAAGCACCTTTGTCGTTAAGGAACTCATCAATAGTGTAGTAACCTCGACTAAGTAAATGTTTTTTAACACATTGCTTAAAGTTGTGCATTGGCAAGTCCATCACAGTCTTGGGGATCTTGTTATAGAAGAGTACACCCAAACCCACAAAAGATTTTTTAACTCTTTGGAGACGATATGCAGAAATAACTAACTTATGCCCGTGTCTAGTAAGACGTGGGTTTAGATCTCCTTTTCGTTTGTACAAATTAATATTTTGTCTTACATAAACTATACTGTTATATATATACTGACAGGCTACTGTTAAAATGCCTATTTCTTTAAACTTTTGACGAAGGGACTCGCGTGATTTTAGTTGATATATTGCTCGAATTGCTCTTTTTTGAAGTACAAATATAGAATGTATATCAGCAGCCTTGCCCCACAACAAAATACCGTAAGACATTACGCTGTGAAAGTACGCAAAATAAACAAGTCTAGCTGTATCAACATCAGTAAACTGTCTTATTTTTCTCACTGCAAAAGCAGCTGAGCTGAGTTTACCTGACAGTTTTTCTATATGAGCACCCCACTGAAGTTTAGAATCCAAGGACACTCCCAGGAAAACTGTGGAATTCTCTATTTCTAGTGTTTCACCATTGATCATTATAGACTTATCTAATTTTATAACATTTGGTAATGAAAACTCAATACATTTAGTTTTCTTTGCATTTAAAAGTAAGTTGTTAACAGTGAACCAATGCGACACATGCGATATGGCACGGTTTACATCGTCGGAATTATCTTTACTTCTGTCACTCTTAAAAATTAGGGATGTGTCGTCAGCAAACAGTACTATCTCACAGATGCCGCTAACATGGTGTGGTAAATCGTTTATGTACACTAGGAATAGAAAAGGACCCAGAATTGAACCCTGTGGGACGCCCATTGTGTTAGAAAAACCGCGAGACTTTGAATCATTTATGCATACCTTTTGTGTTCTATCACTAAGATAAGAGGCGATGAGATCAAGTGCAACACTTTTTATGCCATAGTGGCTTAACTTAAGTAAAAGAATGTTATGGTCAACACAATCGAATGCTTTGGACAAATCACAAAATACACCAATAGCATTCTTAGCATTTTCCCATGCATCATATATATGTTTTAAAAGTTTAGCACCTGCATCAGTTGTACTGCGACCTTTAGTAAAACCATACTGTTCAGGGTGAAATAAATTATTTAAATTAAAATGACTTAAAAGTTGATTTAAAATGATTTTTTCAAAAACCTTACTAAGTGTTGGCAGTATTGTAATTGGTCTATAATTATTAACATCAGTTTTGTCACCTGATTTAAAAAGTGGTAACAGTTTGCCATGTTTCATTAGGTTCGGAAAGATACCCAAATCCACGCATTCATTAAAAATAATAGCTAAGTGGGGAGCAATTACATCAATTATATTAGATATTACTTTCACTGACATGCCCCACAGATCTCCGGTTCTTTTTAATTTTAACAAATTGAAAGATTTTTTAATGTCTGATACAGTTATGTGGTGAAATTCAAAAAGAACGTTGCACTCTTTAACATTGCCTCTTAATAGTCTCTGGGCTTCCGTAGCAGACGAATCTAGTGAATCAGTTAACAAGATAGGAACATTCTGGAAAAAATCTTCAAAGGCATTAACAACCTCGATATCAGTGTTTACCTTTTTGTCATTGACAATTAATTCAAAACTGATATCCCGCGGTTTGATTTTTCCTGATTCTCTATTAATTATATTCCAGGTGGTTTGTATCTTGTTCTCAGACTCAATTATTTTCTGTTTGATGTGTAACGATTTCGCAAGAATACAAACACGTTTGAAAATTTTTGAGTAACTTTTGACATAATCTAAATAAGTTCGCGTTTGAGTATATTGTTTTTGCTCGTACAACTCGTACAGTTTGTCTCTACTTTTGTAAATGCCTACAGTAGCCCATTCGCTAAACTTTAATTTTTGGCTAGCATTAATGCGTTTAAAGTTAAAAATTTTACTAAACTCTCTGTCTATTGTCTTGAAAAGTGTACCAAAGAGCATGTCTGGATGATTATTATTTTCAAATGCAAGACTTGGAATTTTAGAAATAATTGTGTTTTTGAATCGCTTTAATTTACTTTCAGTTATTGGCCTACACTTTACCCATTGATTGCTATTGGTTTTATTATTTAAGATAGTAATTATTTAGTTAGTAATATTAGTTAGTATTTTATTTTTAAATATGGACCCCTGAAAGGGTAAAGGCCTCCTCCATCTTCTTCCACATGATGCAAAACCAGATGTTGAATTAATTGGTCAAAATAAGACAATAATTATAGGAAGTGTCGGAAAAAATTCGAGCTGCTTGGTTGCTTATGTCGAGAACGCTGCTTTGGAGATAAGATAACAATAATAATAATATACTTCCTTTGTAGATCTACAAAGTCCGCGATGGTGAATATCTATTTTTATAAGTATAACCGACATATTTATTAATCTTTAATGTGATATTTTATCTAAAAAGTTTTCACGCACAACAAAAGTTTACATCGATTTTCTCACGGACGAAGTCGCGGGCGTCCGCTATTTTTTTATAATATTATAGTTAGATGAAATGCACGCTGCATATTGTTAGAAGATACTAGAAATATAGACGGTAGAAGTTTTCATATAAAAAACCGAAACAGAAGCGAAATAAAATAAAGCGAAGCTTTTATAGGCGGCGAGTCGAGACCCGGAGAGCAGAAGTTTCACAGGCACTAAGTAGGAGGCGGATGCCATATTTACCGCGGTAGGGTTGGCACACGCGTGTGAATTCAGTATTTTGTCCTACTAATATTATAAACACCCGCTTACCTCTCGTTCCTCTGGTAATATTGGGATAGCCGATGGTACTTGCTGATAATATAGCTTTCTATTAGTGAAAAAATTATGGAAATTATTCCAATAAATTTGAAACCTATTTACTATAAACAAACGAAAATATCTTGTCTGTTTATAATATTAATATAACCTTTTTTCCATCCCTCTTTTATTTTGAAAGTAATTCTATATCATTGACTTTTCATCCTGACAATGTGTATGTAAATTTTAATGGTGATAATTAGATAAGGACGTGAAGGAAAAAATAAACAAACAAGCTCACATTTTCAATATTAATTAGTATGTCGTTGTAGGGTGAACGCTCCGATCCCAAACCAATTAAAGAAAAAATTCAATCTAAAACGTTATTACTAAAATTTTTTTCGACTATTGCTATTGCTTTATTGTTTAACCTATTCCTTAATTAGGTTAAAAGTCATAATTAAAAAGAAAAGTAATTATAAATTCATACGTCTTTGTCGGACTAATCAAATGCCTTTGTTAGTAGTGATTATGATCCAAGACTTCTCGGTTTTGTGTCCGGCTGATTGACCGTGGAGCTTTAAAAGCTTAAATATAAATAGATACTATGATACTATAACAGTGGGCTTGACAACCCTATGCTCATGTCAGTGAGCTATATACGTGTGGAGTCGACGCCGACAGAATCACCTGGGCTCGCAATTTTACGAGCAGCCGCCGGCGGCCGCCGCCGCTCTAGCTTTCACTAGTGATGTTATGGTTTATAAACTATCGACAATATTATACCTACTTTTAAAATATTTCAAAAATTTCAAGTGTAAAAATTAAGCAACTAGGAAATGCAGCCAGTATTCTTGCCACCATTCCACGTAGGAATTTATTAATTATATTCTGTCTCAAGTGCAACTTACACGGAGATTCAATAATCGTTCGGAGATGGAGCATTGATACTGAATTTTTATGAATATGAATTACATTACACGATGAAAAGTGTAAAAAATATATAAAACACCGATGTTACCACTTCATGAAAAGTCAAAGCGGGGCAACGTATACACATAATTGAGGGTTTAAATAAATATAATTTTATGTAACTTTTAAAATCTGCCTACCAGCAACACAGCTTTTAGGCAAAAGCATTCCATCTTAAAGGCTGTATTACCACATTACCACATTACAATTACAGGTATTACCTTTAATGTCACTAGTAGGTAGTCAGGTTACTAGAGGTAGTCTAAAACTATTTCTTTTATATCTTTTATAATGGGTAAAATAGGTAGGAAATAGGAAACTACGGCTTTCTACTATCGATATTGATAACATATAAATAATGTTATCAATAGAGTCGATACTCGATATCGATGAACAAGTACAGTAAATACTCCCCTATCGCTAGAGTACACTCGAACCGCCGCCGCGTCCCGGGCGAGGCGATGGAATTAAATCGCACGCACGACACTTCCGCCCCCACTGCTACCCCGCCCGTTGCCCCGGCACCGGTAGGGTTGCCCACTAACTACCATTAATATCATTAAAATATTAAAAATGCTAAAATGAGCTTATAGTTCCCGAGAGAATATGTAGATAAAATATAGCTTAAATTACTCGTTAGGCTCAGGTCTGGTGTGGTGGTAGGTATCGACCGTGGCTAGTTACCATCATACCAGTAAAGACGTACCGCCATGTGATTTAGACATTCCGTCTGAAGTACCTACGGATTGTTTAACCTCTTCCAAGCAATGCTAGCCACTCATCATCCAATAAGCCCACATTCCTGCAGCGCTAACGGCTTGACATCCTGAAAACTGATCGTGTTATGGTCGTGTACATGACATCACGCCGATCGCGACCAACACACGATCAGTTTTATCGGCTCCCATGCCGTTAGCGCAGCAGGCATGTGATATTATTGGATCTTCAGTGGCTGACTCTAGTTTGCTTCCATCTTAGACTGCATCATCACTTAACATTAGGTGATATCGCAGTCAAGGCCTTTTCTGCAAATTTGTCATTGATTAAAAAAAGATGAATGAAACTATGAAAATAAATCGTATAAAATATAAATAAATATAAAATGATGAAAATAAATCGTATAAATAAACTGTATAAAATTGTTAATTGGCAGCCCTATACGCTAAAGACTGGCAACGAGACTTGACGCCGTCAGCTCAGTCTCGAGATATCATCTGTCCCACGCTTCACTTGCTCTCTACTTTGAGCATCTATGTATCTGCACATACGCGTATTTACATAATCGCATACAAATAAAACCATGTATCTGGCATATACATTACCTACCTGGAGTTTCATTTATGTGAGATCGAATGTTATGTACTGGGCATACGCAAATACATTATAGGTACTCGTAGATGTTCTATAAAGACTGTTGTGTGTTCCTATAACATTGTTCGAATGCCTTTTTGAAAACAATAAATCTAATGCAGCATCTACATTGGATAGAGATATTTTCTTTTTATTTTCCTAAACACAGACTTATCTATGATATTTTAAAGCAGAAGAGTTTGTTTGTTTAAAGTCTGGAACTTTAACTGGGTTTTAAAATTTGTAGTCAAAATTAGGATGTTAATAAAAAATATGTTGCGAGCAGGTTGCCTCAAAATTTCTAGCCAAATTATCATTAATGATAGGCAGTATCAATCTAAGTGTCTTCAATCTAAGTAAGTGGTCTATTACATACACAAAACATTATTAATAATTACAACAAAACATTATTGCATTTAATTACTAACGCGACTGGCAGCGCTACGGTGTCAACGCTGCCTAACAAACAACTGAGCTCAAGTCATCAAATAACCTCTTATTTGTACCAACACTGATACCTCCCCTTCACAATAACATAAATAATCAATAGTAATACCACCTGTAATCGGGAAATTTGTAACGTTGTGTCAAGTTCCCCATTTTATTATATAAGTAGGTAGGGTGCCATGACCCTGTGGGTCATTATGATGTATAGAATATAGAATAAGTCGAACGATTTCCTAGTACATTGTTTGAGTCGTCAGATGTGGTCCAAGTCAACTAAGTAAGACACTAGCAGTGACATTTTAGTGCCGTGATCGTGCGAATGCGGTTGGCCGGCCCGCATGCTGCCGACCGCATAACCGCATGCGCTTAGCACTTTGTCGAGTCTAGTGCTGCTATATTCTGTTAGAGGGCATATTTCGACTATAGGTACATTAATTATAGCTACTAAAATACATAGACTGTCTTTTAGGTAAATAAACGACATTGAATTATCGAGCTTTCCTTACTTCCGAGAAATTCGGCAGTACCAACACGGAGTTCGGATATTTGTGGTGTTACACCCCGTGTCTCAGCAAACGATCGTTGAAGAGCCAGATATTGTTATTTGCGGATACGGAAATAAAATATACGTGAGTTAATTATTGTGGTTAAAAAAAATCAAAATCGCTACACTAGATCTTACAAATCCTACTAATATTATTAACGCGAAAGTTTGTATGGATGTTTAGATGTATGTTTGGATGTTTGTTTCTCTTTAACGCCGCTATTACTGAAACTACTATTTATCCCGAAAAAATCCAGGGTTTCCCGAGATTTGCGAAAACTGATAATTTTGATGATATGAATGTTTGTTACTCTTTCACTCCTCGACTACTGAACCGAATTAGCTGAAATTTGGTATTAACATATATTATAGCCTGGATTAACATATAGGCTACTTTTTATCCCAGAAAATTCATGGTTCCCGAAGGATTTGTGAAAAACTAAATTCCACGCGGACGAAGTCGCGGGCGTCCGCTAGTTACCCATACTAATGTAACATTAGTATCGACTATGCGCACCAAATCGCATAGGAGCGTTGTGGCTCTATATTATTCCCTCAACTGACGCCTGTAAGTTGGAAATGTCGCCATTTAAGATTTGATGGTTGATGCCATGATGAATGTAAGTAACTACTAACTATTTATACAAAGAAGTAAATTAAAAAAAAAATTAATTGCGATCACAATAATCCCCAAACTCAATATTCTCCACTCAACGCTTACATCTAAAAGTCTCGCCGACCGATGGAACATTCAACATTTAATAAACCGCGTCTAATATTCGGCAGCGTGCGTGTTGTGAGAGCAAACACGCGGTCGGGCGAACGTTCGCGCGGCAAACATCCCGCGGCGAATGCCCGCATACGCGGCGAATATCGGCGCGTCCTGTATAAACCGCCATACATTAAAATTCACAAACGCACGTTTGAGTATTTTTAATTTATCAACGGTTAGCACGCACCTATACATTTATATGTTTTTTATTTAGTAACTAGCAGACGCCGCGTTGTTCCCGTTCTCGTAGGAATAGTTCTCGGCCCTCGGGGATAGTGTAGCTTCCTAAAAATGAAAGAATTTTTCAACTATACATGTATAGTTTTTATTACACTTCCTGAACACACAACTCGACATTGTAGACGATATTTAGGTATTATTTGTTTAAATAACGTCTGTGTGTTTGTGTTTCAATAAGCGACTAAATTAAATTAAGACAACTGCATATTTTTTCCGCCTCAGTTTTGAAACGCTAGTGCCCTGTCTCTATTGTAAAATATCATTGGGTTCAATAGTGTCATACAAACAATCAAATCTTTCCTCTCTATTAGTATAGACTAGCAAACGCACCGCGATTGCACCCGAGTAGTCCCCGTTCCCGTTTGAACAGAATTTCATACACAGTCGCGGGCGACCGCTAGTAGTTTAATGATGCGTTTTTTGAGTTTTTTTAATAATAACAACGATACTTATCGATTGGATGCAAACTTATTAAAATCGATAACTAAACTACACTAGCAAATCGGGTTGTTGTTGTCAGTTACTGTCGTATTACCATCACTGATTGTCGAGAAGTACTAAGGCAACATAAATAAGAGAGTACATGAAAAGCTCAACATATCGCTTGCTAGAGATATCGTTAACACAGACCATTTAAATTATGTGTTTGTAATTTGTATGCATCGCGACGAAGCAAGAATGTAGTTCTTCGATTTTTCTTTATTATAATGAATCTATGAATTTTATGAATGTTTCCAATAGAGATTAGTTTTACGGAATATAATTTTCCTTAATCTTGAAAATTTCTTGGTACGTACTGGACTGAATCTCTGATCAGTGGCATTTTTTACTTATACCTATCTACTAGTATATTTAAAATACCTATTACAATTTCGTTATGTCATATTTTCCATATTATCCCGAAATCATTTGTCGTCCATTGAATGAGAAAATCCCGCTTTTTCGCTAATGATGTCGGAGCGGTCGATGTGAGCTGCCGAAACGCGGCCCGTGAGGGGCACTTGTCAACGACGAACTTGCTGTTAGGGCTGCCACTCTTACTATTAAAAATAAATAATAATATATCTAAACTAATTCTAACTAAGATTCGATATTCGTAAGATTTGATGTTTTGATTGTTACGGTTTAACTCTAAAACTACTCAAGCGATTAAAAAAAATCTTTCACATGTAGAAAGTTACATCTTCACCGAGTAATATATTTTATCCCCGTATTCGCACGGCAATGGGAATTACACGAGTTAAACAGCGAGGTTTCTTTTAGTCAATGTAAATAGTAAATACCTATGTTGTATTGTCGGTGGAAAAACCCAAATAAGCACCTGGGCTTAAAGCCATTTACATATCGATTATCTTCTTATAAACGATCACGTGATCCACCTATCAATCTGATATGTCATTCTCATAAAATTTTTAGTTTTCGAAACGTGAGCAAAATAAGTCAATTTGTAACACTGGTGCTACGAGGAAGTCCGTCGCCCAAATAGAGCAATATTTCGTTAGGCATTTATTAAAGAACACGTAAATCTGAGGCAGTGCTTTCAAGTCTCATTATGGTGAAAATACAATTTTTCAAAAACCAATACAATTTAGATTGAACAGTGAACACAATGCTCCGTTTGACACTGGGAAACATCCATGATCATTACACAATATCATTCCAGTTGTGAGAATCTAACTCACGGGCGTGGATGGAGAAAGCAGAGACACTAATTCGCTGCTCTACTATAGCGGCCGGTGAAATAAAATAAATAATTCAGTTTTATAAATTATTCGTGCAGTGGCAGCCCTGAGGTCTGACATCAGCGGCGGGTCGGATCGCTGGCACGCGGCGAGACCAAACGACAGCTGATTAATGCGCAGCAAACGGCTATAGTGATGTAACGTTGCTGTGTTACTTACATCGATGTCGATGTAAGTAACTTAACTGTAAAATTCGTTACAATCGGAATTACTAGGACGAGCTACTAAATATTTATTATGTAATTATTTACTAATACAATAAATAATTTATAGAGTAAAATTAAAAGTAAATAAATTATACTTAATGTGAAGGTAATGCTTCCTTTTTTTATTAACTTTAAATGTTAGTAAAAGAGCTGTGAGAAAAATGGTAAAATATTTTTTTCTCACAGCTCATTCAATTATGTTTTGTATTAAATGATTACTGCGGCTACTTGCACGTCAGTGTATTAGTTAACAGAATATTATTTAAAATCTTACAAATGTGCTATGCGTATTCATCAACATCAAAATCCCATTTCAATATCAATAATTAATTAAAAAACATAACACATCAATCCGTCGCATAATATGTTTTACATCCAAAAGTGACACATATTCACCCAGTATTTATATTACAAGAACTAAATGTTGCAGTGCTTAATGCATTACATACGTAAAACGTTTATCTATGTCGTTTGCAGTTACAGTGACAGATCAGATTGCTGGCACGCGGTGAAACCAAGCGACACATGATTGATGCATGCAAAGCGGCAATAGTAACGTAACAAAAGAGTAGCGCATCGATGTCGACTCATGATAAAAATGCACGACCAAATATATATGTATAATTATATATATTATATCACTTGAAAAATGATACGCAATAACACGAGACTATGTATAACGTTAGTATGTGCTATGGTGTGAATATCTTTTGTTTAAAGACATCTTTGCAAATAAAAGTAAATAATAACAATATGCTTAGAAAATATTAACGACCGTACCTCCAAATTATACATGGGGTATGGAGACGGGTGATAGAGATATTATTTATCCCCATCACCCGTCTTTATATATAAACAATAAGAGTAACTTTTTAAATAATTCCTTAGTAATTTATTATTTGTTAAAAATTTACAGCCTCAAACTTGGCTCGCATGGTTACTTTTTATAGGAAATACTGTGTGGTGTGTCAGACTCGACCAACGACTGGAACTTTCCAGATTTATCTCGATTCACTTAAAATACGTCGACTCAAGGTGACATAACGTCAATATGTCGCACAATAAATAAATAACTATAAATAAGACAACTACACTTTCGACTTTATAGTACTAAATTTAATATAATAGTTGTCACATTGTAAATAAGATGGCTTTCGCTTTGAGTATATTATAATTTCACATCGTTTATTATCTTGTGGCAGCCCTAATGTTGGCGGTGGATCAGCATCGTTGGCACGCGGCGAGAGCGAACGAAAGGCTGATTAATGCACGAAAAGCGGCAATAGTGACGTAGCTATCGTTAATCGACGATGAAATTTTCGCAGGCTTTAATTAAATTTCGGTCAGTACAAGCTTAAATTAATTTCGGTTTTCATACCTTTTACAGGAAATTAATCAATTCGTCCAAATTAGTAAATGTTAATAGAACTAGATAAACAGTAACATTAGGAGCTATTAAATTCAAACAATAACAGAGTAGGTACGTATTAATGATCAATGTCAATAGTATCAGTAAAATTAGAAAAAAATATTATCATTAAAACCTGGATCACTTTTACGCTGTGTAAATATTTTTTAATATAAACATGTTGATTGTACGTATCTAAAAATTTGTTGTCTATCATCTTCGTTTGACTAGAAATTTTCACGACGTGAAGTGAATATTTTTCATTTACATATACTTATTATTCATTTACCTTATACCTACATACTCCTATTTATAATTTAATAAATATTTAATTCTATAATATTTTTGAAATGACACCGAAATAAATATACATATCATTGTAATACAAATTACCCACAATGAATTACTGCATAGTATCACTTAGTAAAATTTAAAATTCTAACTATCGATACCTAACAAGACTTTTTTATCTCCCAACCCTATTCCTCAGGTGGGAGTTCCGACGCCGCGCGCCCGGCTGGGCCATTATTGACGCGGCCGACCAGAAACGTCGATATTTTCCCGCCATACAACTCTGTTTAATGACGATGTCATTACGTTCAAGTAGTTCTGCGCCCCTGGTAGTTTACAAGTAACTAACGTTCACTCGCGTAACGTTACTTCTCGAACTATCGAGTTATGGCTTCTCGTGATTCTGCAGCCTACTCTGACGACCATGATGAAAGAAGAACGGCATCAATCATCATCATTACATAGTAAAAAATTAAGTCGTAAGTGTTCGCTTAAATCTTTCAAACACTAGGGATGATGACAGTTTTTTTGATTGTATATAAATCAGGAGTAGGTATGCTAATAATAGTAAAGCAATTTTCTAAAACTAACAGGATATCTGCGATCATTCATTTACTTTCGGAGCTACAGGGATTTAAAGGACCAGATTTGCGGCATTGCCACGGATCTCTGAAAGAGGCGTCTTTCAAACTCTTTCTTTCTTACAAAATGGCACGTTAATGACGTCGTTGATTCGCTGATCGTTAGATTTTACAAATCGGGCATTCAAACAAAATTACAAACATCTTTGTTATTTGTGCGTTTATGTTTATAGTTCACATATTGAAAAATGTTACATTACTATTCCTAATATTATTAAGAATCTAAAACTGTACTAATTTTCATCTAATTACGATAAAATATAAAAATTAATAGATTTTGAAAGTTTATTATTTTTCAAATATCCAGTCTTTGCTTTTTACGTATAAATTAGTTGACCTTTTATTTACCCGAATGTATCATAAAAATCAATATATTCAAAGCTAGTCACCATCCCCATTGCATAAGGCATCTTGTTCAAGAGGGCATCAGAGACGGCTGAGAAAGAAACCGAGCACATTGTGAGCAATTTCAAAATCCGTTCGTTTTTTATGAATTCTTTGTAGTTAGTCACTTAAGGATGGGGGGCATAGGGGAAGACTGCTTAGGGCATCAAGTTTCCTTCTAGCACGTTTTAGCCTCGGGATTTCTTTCATGGCGCGGAGTCTAGCGGCAAGCTGAACTAACTAACGAATAACCTAGCCTACCAAACTGACATTTAAACGAAGAGCCAAAATTACTGCGGCTAGCAATATGCGTTCCAACTCATTAGGTAAAAACTAATAACAGGGGTTAAAGTATGAAATTGCCGTTTTATTGCAATAGGTTTTTTGAATTGACATAGAATCTTCATGGTTTGAGGTTTTCGAATGAAACTTTTTTCAAATGTTTTCTATGATGTTCTTTTTTTAAAAAATGTGAAACATTTGAATATCGGCTTATCGTGATTTGGACAATTATCTACGTGACAAAAAGTTTTCTTCCCAGGAGGCAGTACAAAATTCTTTTACACAGTTTGTGCAGTCTAGATCGTCGGAGTTCTATCGCAAAGGCATTAATGACCTTCCCATTAGATGGCAGCAATGTATAGATAATAATGGCAATTATTTTGATTAAATAAATTTGTTAAAAATTAAAAAATAAACAATTTAGATTTTCAGTACAAATCGGCAATTTCATACTTTAACCCCTAATACAATTGAATCTAAGGTTAAGACGAAAGACCAGGTGAAACTTTAAATGTAAAAAACATTTTTGAGGATAAAACTGACCACTACGTGGACAAAAAAACATATATACAGCCGAACGTAGAACCTCCTCCTTTTTGGAAGTCGGTTAAAAAATCGTGGACCTTTGCTTGTTTTCAATACACAAAGATAGCCTGATTCGTGCTTGGGCTGTTTGAAATTGAAATAATAATAGCATTCGGAAATCGCTTCAGGTGGCCGAGCGAGTGGCGAGGAGGCGCCACCTGTTGCCGGCTCTAATATATTGTGATGTTGTGTCGTTGCCCGCACTTGCCTGATGTCTTGACAATTTGCCGATTTGTTGGCGTTTAAACTTGAAATAAATTACGGTGCAATTCTTTTTTATTCGTCGTCAAGTTAACACTGCACTGCACTGTGGTCTTACTTGTCAAGAAGGTAATTTTTTTAGAGGGTTTTCCCGGTTTAAAATATTAAATAATACATAAATAAATTAATTGTATATATTTTTTTTATTCTTAACAAATTAGCCCTTGACCTGAATGCAATCTCATCTGATGGTAAATGATGATGGAAAATAAATCTAAGGTGGAAGCGGGCTAACCTGTTAGGCGTAGGATGAAAATCCACACGTATAGGGTGTTTAACGACAGCGTACCGGAACGCTAAATCGCTTGGCGGTACGTCTTTGCCAAACTGGGTGGTAACTGCCAAATATATAAAACACCAGCCAAATGTATAAAAGGAAGTCGTGGCTCGTGAACAAGTACAGTCCAAGAACGGCAGAGCCGATTTGACTGAAATTGGTTGAGAGGTAGCTTAGAACCAGGTGATGGCTATAGGATACTTAGGGTAGGGTAGGGGTAGGATAAGGATAGGGTAGAGGTAGGGTAAAGGTCGGGTAGAAGTAGGGATTAACAGGGGTATGGGTAGGTGTAGGGCGGGAGTAGGAGAAGGTGGGTGTCCTCTACTATACAATAATAAAAAACATAGTGTATAAACTAAAATAAATCTATAACTCAGAACCTATCTGTTACTAAAATTCTTTTATTTTAATAGGCCCAAGCTGAGAATCGACAGTGCAGTCAATTTACACCTACCTACTCATTCCTTACCTTCCTGAAGTACCTACTATTTTTTTAATTAAAAAATGTCAACGAATTAAGTTCAAGATATATATAAGTATAACTACGTAACCCAATACAATATAGAACATAACGTAATTAAAACCCACCAGGGACATCGAAGCCGTAATCATATCTCGTCGAGTGCTAATTATACCGCGTCACGGTCGCCGCTCGGCCCGTCCCGCTCCCGTCGCTCGAGATCCGTCCCGCCGGCCAGTGACCGCTGCTGATTAGCGTCCCGCATTGCATCCCGGGCTCTACTACATTTGTAACTTTTTACTTATCTACGGAAGAGTTCAGATTTTATTCTTACTAGGTACCTATTTATTATGTTTAACTAGAAATAGGTTAGGTAAAAACGTATTTGTTACATACTTTAATCTTACTTCGACACTACACATATTTTATTATAATACTTGGTTATTTCTGTAATATTTCTTTTTATATTTTACAGCATTCAGTAGTACTTACAGATGTGTAAAATAATTAATTGGTAGGACATAATACTTCAGTATTTTATTGGTAGCGCCACCTAGTGACAAGTAGCATAACTAGTGTTAATAATTTTTACTCTATTGCACAGCAGGTGGCGCTGCAAAAGGACGTTCTGATATCAAGCTACTTGTTAACTTTTTTAAGTCTGTATATTTATAGTTCAGTCTATTTCTAAATCGTTACTCATATTTATATTTTATTGTTTCAGAATGCAGCTAACCAAGAACCAGTTTATAGGAAAGTGGCGATTGTTGAAAACTTTTTCGACATAATCTACACTGTCCATGTTGAGTTAGAAGGAAGACCTGGAAAGCATGCTGGACAAAAGCGAACGTATAGGACAGTGAGTATATATTAATTATCATATTTGTTGCTGCTACAGTGTTATCATACTATTTCATTTAAAAAAGTATTTTAAATGAAATAGCATGTATGCTGCCATCTAACGAAAACCAAGAACAAATTCTTATCAAACTACCCCTCGAAACAAACCACTGCACGCCAAACCGTACCGGTGCCAAACACATCATGTTCTATTTCAAAGATATTCCGACAGATGGCGTGGCATCATTAAAAATACTCCAAAATATGGGCTAATATATTCTATGAATAGGTACTACTTTAAAAAGAAAGTAAATGAAAGCTTTATAACTGTTCTGATACTGACTAATAAACTATAAATTTATTATAATATATGGGGTGTACATTACCTCATTGGTACATTAGGTAGGTAGGTACATACCTACCTATTGTTTCAAATTATAAAAAATCATTAATTTACGATTTCATGATTTGTTTTCTTACGTGCGTACCAATTCTACTTCTTTTCCGCCCTAGTAATGAAAAACCCTCGTACTAACGTAGGTATAGTTTCTTTTTTCGAATTGTGTATTGCTGTAGACTTCGTAATGGGATCCCTGCAGTGTCACGCAGGGGGTTCGGGCAAACGCAAAAGCCCCGCCAGAAGGCTGCCCCAAGGCTCGTCGCACCATTTGCGTTTGCTTCTTTCTGCATCTATGAAGTCCGTATCCAATACTTATTATAGTCTTTGTATCTGTCTGTCACAGCCAATGATATTTTATACTAGAGCTGATAGGGCAATTGCGCATCCAAAATTGAGGCGGACAAATGTGTATAATTGTCTTAATTTCATTTAGTTGCTGGAATTAAAGACATAATTGTGCATGTGTGCTCTCAGTGAAGCTTAGGATCACTTTTTGTGGTGATTTTGTAGGCACGTAACCTATCTATAGTATGAAATAATCATTGGACACAGCCTATTTTATTCATAATTACAGCAAAATGAACATATAGGGTACTTCTATAGTGATATTTGTATTTACGAAAGACAATCATTCCCATAGTTAAAGAAAATAATGACACATACGGTTATCAACATAGGTCCGGTTTTGTAAGCAGTATTTGTAGTCGTTTGTAAATTAAAATAGATTGCCCGATAATTCGATTTAAACAAATTATTAGACAATCAAAACTTTTTTATTTAAAACTAGGTAACTGTGCTCTGCGATTTCACTTACGTAAATATTCTTTCCTTAAGAATATCGGGCTATAAAGTCATCATCATCATCATCACCAACCCATATCATAGATTAACATTGTTCGGAACCCTCGTGACGCGAGTTCTATTCGCACTTGCCGGTTTTTTAAAACATAACGTCTCTATTTTTTGTCCACAGATAACAGAAACCTACGCGTTCCTCCCTCGGGAAGCAGTCACACGTTTCCTCACAGGCTGCGCGGAGTGCGCGCGGCGCCCGCGCAGTGCCTCCCCGCCCCCCCTACCCACACCCTCGCCCTCACCCACCCGCCACCCCTACCTACCCTTCATCCCCCACTGTGCCCCCGACTATAGAAACTGGGAATCAGAAATAGATGCCGCGCAAAACTACTCCTACGAACCGAAATTCGACTACACTGACTTACAGCCGCTCAAAAAAATCGAAAGTCCCAAACCGGTTGAAGAGGAAGAACCCACGTACATAGAACTTACAACTAAGAACAGCTTTGATGCCACCACACTTTACAACAGAAGTTCAGTGGAACCATTCAGAGAAGAGGAGCCAGTCAGAACTGACCCTGAAATAGATAAAGACGACAGTGTGATAGACGTAGAAGATGTCCAATGTAGTCCACCTCCTGCAACTGAAAAGAAAGACGAGGAAACCCCAAATGAAAGTCCAAAAGAAACTGGCACAACAAAAGAAGATGATGTCATTGAAAAGTCTGAGAGCAAACGGGATAAAAAGTACAACCCACTAGACGTTGCAAATTTGACTTCAAAAGATCCCCCAAAATCAAGATCCCCACCCAGAAAGAAGTTGTTACCTGCTAGTCTAGATTTTCCCCATTCGTACGGACGATATCCAAAGCCATGGCGCCCTGATGGTGGTATTTATTATGGTGATGACATAGACTTTAGTGTACCAATCACTACGGCGTATTTGAAGCATATGCGGAACATGGGGTGCCAGGATCGATTGGATTCAGAAAATAAGGTAAGTGGACACTTTAAAATGTTATAGGTGCCTGGCTAGGAAACTTTAATTATTATCGAAAGAAAACTTTAATCTATCGTAAAAGTATAAATGATTAAATTATTTCCATATTTTATTAAAATTCATATTCGTATTGAAATTAAAGAGGTATTAACTTTGGCTTCATTGTTTACTGTGTATTCGTAATGTATTTCTTGGTTTCTTCGCTCGGACTAGGCTGAATCTCGTGTACGTACCTAAAATATTGAGTGTGTGTGTGTGAAGTGACTACACAATGAAATTTTCTGTAAATACGGTTTACTGACGATAGTTGAACGTGACAACGTAAGAAAATGCTGATGGAAGAGTTGCATTTTTCAAAAGAAAATTTCAATTAACGTATTTAAAACAATAAATTAAATTAAATACTTTTCGTTTTTTTATAATACTGTTTAATAATCTTCATAAACCAGAATATATTATATTTTTTAAAGAAAAGCTGGCAACCCTAGATCGAGATACCTATACTTTATTTCCTGTAAAAAAGTTGGCAACCCTAGAGCGAGGGAACGATGCGTGACGTCATCTTTTTTGAGTGTGCAGGCTCCATCGAATTATAAGAAGTTGTCACCTCAAAAACATTTATTTTCAGAAAAAAAGACTTATTTTCGAGTACGAAATCTGCTAAAAATAGTAAAATAATAAAATCATTTTGAAAATTTCTAGCTGTTGGTCCTTTCATACGGATATCCGAAACTATTCAATGGATATAATCCTGTTTTCACAATAACTAAGCTGTTAACCCCAGATCAACTTTTTTCAATGTATAGTAACAAATAAAAATGAAATGTAGAATTCACGGTCAAAGTCGAGGCGTTCGTTAGTTTCAAATATAGAAGAAGGATTATTTGACGGATCATATAATACCCACATACGCAGTGTATGTTATAAACCACAATCATATTTAGTACATAATATATAAATGTTGATACATATTGAAGAGAGTTCCCAAATCATAACAAGGGGTACAGAATTTCTCCACAAAGCGCGTTTGCGGGTCGAACAGACCGCGGGCTTTAGCATTAGTTCGGAAAGTTTAAGCTAGGGTTAAACCCGTCCGCGCATTATGTTTTCGTTAAATATTTGTATAGAAAAATACTTTTTGCGGTTTCAAAACTGAAAAGGGTACTGGGATATTCTGTTGATGTTAACCATTGAAATTTTCTATTAAAATATTACATAAAAATCATAAAAAACATTTTAATGAATTCCTAGCTTGCGAAGTTAGTAGTGTACCTAACAGATTTAATATTTAAGTAGAACTTTACACCTACACAGATAGTTAGATATAATTATTTTCACTGATACAGTAAAAAAGTGTTGTAGATTTATAACATTTTTTTTGTTTCCTTGAATATGATCGTCATTTCACCCCTCGTCATGTTAAAGGTTGACATCGTTTGTACTAGTTATTTAAGGATTTAAGTGTCGTTATATTTTTTCAGTATCTTTAAAAATGTTTGTCATGCGGTAAACAGGTATTTAGAGCTTTACAAGGTAAAAGGTACATTTTCACGGAAGCTGTAACTAATTATTGTTTTTTGAGGATTAAGAAATTCATTATTTTTGGAATTCGCATAAAAACAAATCCGATTCAAATGAAAATTATATATATTTTTAGACGATTCATCTCTAAGATTCCACCCAAAGTTAAAAAAATGTAAAGGCTACTGACGACATACATATTACATATTAGCTTCTAGATAGGAGTTCGATAGATTATCGAACTCCGTTGAAATTGCGGGTAAAACGGCCGAGTCGCATTGACAAATAGTCAGGTTGAAAGGATATGGAAGGATTTGGCGAAGTTTTAGAATTCATCCTACTAGGACTTCAGGATTTATCGGCGGTCGTACCTGACAAGTAACCGTGCGATGCTCGCGAAGGCCCTTGCGACCGATTGATTCAGAATGTCCCACACAAAGGCGTTACGCCATAATCGGGCGCCGCATCTTTTCTAACTCATTTTTCTCGCTGGAGGCGAGGGCGGTGGGCGGTGGGGTACGGTTTCATCAGAGGGGGCGTCACGGCATTAGACAAGACACAAAAACGATGCCCGGCGGAGAACTGAGAAAGTAGAATTTCTGATGGTTTTTTGTTATAGGTTTTCGTTACGATAATGTTTATTAAAAATATCGGTCCTGAAAAATGTTTATGGACTAAATGTTTCATAAGTTTTATATTATTTTTGTAAAAAAAAAATACAAATATATCGCTATATTCCTTTGATTTGTTAAATTTTTGTTCGTAAAATAAATACGGAAAATATCCAACTAGGCTATATCAGATGTCAGAGATTAGAAGTTTGCATATTGAAAACAAAACTATTATCTGATTAATTTATGCCTTTATTATACAATCATAATGGAACTCGTATAATAATTTTGTTTGTAATTATTAAAAAGAGTGATTCAAATAAATAACATGCCTACCTATGTAGATATCACTATAGAAATTCAACGTACATAAAATGTCTAGACAAGAAATCGATGTCCCGAATTCATTAAAATGATAAAACCTCTATAGAAACGGTACATTAATCACAAACATTAAACCCTCTACAGTAATATTCCAGAGTTTAGGTCCGACCTTTTCCGCCGAGCCGTCCCGAAGGGTCAGTCAGACCGTAAGAGGGTATGGTCCCTTCGACCCCCGAAAGTGCCTCTCCCCCCGTCGTACTGCGACTTGTAAGATTGATTGGGGCTCCTTCAGTCCATTGCCGGCCCCCCTGTGGGATATTCGACCCTCCCCCCTTTTTTCTCGGATACGAGGACAAGGATTTAGGGAGACTGGATGGATTAAGCACTAGAGGCGTAGCCTGGAAAACTTTTGTAAATATAGCGACGGAGTGTTTTTGTTTTCAGTAAAAAGTAAGTGCTTTTAGATCAATAGGATCATGAATTTAACGAGAATTTATCTATACTTACCCAATTAAAATAAATTAGGTAAGTACTCGTATAGGAATATGACGTGTTTGATGATCATATTTAAGAGTAGGTATATTGTACCTTTACTGTCCACGCCCGTGATTTTAGTTAGACGGACTAAACTATTGGAAAAATTCTTTCTTCAATGGAAAGCTACATTATCAGAAAAAAAACTAATAAATTAATACATGCCCAAAGTAAGATTACAATAAAAAAATGATTCATCTAAGATTTGCATTGCATCACCAAATATTTAGGTGCATGGAATTAGTATGAAGTAGAAACTACTAATTCAAAAGCAAACAAAGTAATGAATTAGTATGATGTAAGTGATATTTTTCTGTAACTTGTCCAATCTATAGTCTATGCCACATCTAGGGGTAATACATACGCACCCACCCTCTTTTTTCCTACAGGGGCTGTTAATAACACGAGCGGCTATTTTATTCGTCCGCCAGCACTTGCGGCGTGTGACGGCTTTGATGTCAGAGATTAGAAGTTTGTTTAATTCTGGCTCAGTATGTTGTTGTACGTACAATTGGTGCGTTTGATGTGGATTGTTTCTGTCTAGAGTACAGCGTTGCTTTTGATTACCTTTTGATGACAGTTATGTCTGCGCCTCTGCACCCACTGGATACAATCTTTACACTATACATTTACAATTAAGACGAGATATATTGAATGTTAGATATAAGTATGGAAGTTGTTACCGGATTATTATTATATTAACAAGTTTATCTGTCATAGTAATTAACAGATTTAAGTTAACTTTAATATTTTCTGTACTTAGAGGAGATGGTAATGTCCGAAATACAGTAACAGTTATAATGTAAAATGTGATAAACTACTAACTATTAGGCAAAAAGTCCTTTCCAGCATTTCCCATAAATTGATAATGTAATTTTCACACACAGTAGTCTTTTTTGCCTTTTTGTTTCGCTGATGATGCATAATTTTTTATCTAGTAAAAGATAATCATAAAGATAAATCATAATAAAGATGACGATGGTAATATTGTAGGACTATTGTACGAATATTGATTTTAGTTTAAGCATTTAATAATGTTGCCATCAATTTTATCCGGATAGATTGACAACACCAAATGCATAACGCTCGACCTTGAACGATGACATAATTAAGTTTAGTCCCCTAGTTTCTGCGATCGTCGCGTTTCGATAACAAGGGGGTCTGTTCGGCCCCCATTCGCAGTTGCAGGGTTATTTGTCGGAAATGACTTATGATTTATCAAGGAATAGGTAAAGCCGTGAAGTTGAACAGTATTTGTAGTTACGTATACAAATTGTTATCGTCCTTGTTTATATAATAATTAAAATAAATAACCATGAAATAATATCATGGTAATTTAATTATTATATTTAACGAAAATATTGACATACCAAAGTTTCGCTTTGATTTTTCCAATAGGTTTTATCCAAAACTGATATTTGATTTTTATCTCAGTCTCGCTCTAATCTCAGCGAATTTTCCCATATCTTGATTCAAAATTGTAGATCGCTAGATAGCGTATTCTACTTTAGGGACTGGGTGGACTCCGATCCCCCGTTTACCCTGCTCACCGCTACCAGGCAGGCATAGCGTACTGAGAATTTTAACGGAATTAGTCGCGAGCCGCCTGCAGGGCGCCGCAGTAACTCACCGCACGTACAGTCTCCCACCAAGCGCTGTACCACTAGTACTCTTAATCCTTATTCCTTTGAACATAGAGGTTATTATTATTTTGGATGTTAGTGAGTAAAAGGAGTAGGTAAGTAGTGAAGAAGTCGCCTGCTGTACTAGGAGTTGTGGGAAGGAACCCCCCGCCACCACACCTACTTTTAGCGCCTAGTAACTCGCGAGGTAGGTACCTACTACACGCAACAAAATTAACCAACCGAAAATAAGGGTAGCCAACGTTCCTCTGTGCGCGGTGTACAGTCATCGTATGATAATAGCTTAAGCTTTCACCTAAATTATACAAAACACGTTGATACATTTTGAGGAAACCTTCTCTGAAGTAACTTAGCCTGCGGATTAAAACTTAGGTGCCTCCGGGAGGTAGAATGTACTCAGACGCGATGCGCGTATTATAATCGTAGCATTTTTTCGTAGGATGATAAACTTAACACTTATCTGGTGTAGAAATACCTATCTGTATTGCATAACATACGCCATGCATCGAGACGCGCGGAGAACGTCTGCCAAATTCGAGATAACGGCTCACAACAAAGAGACAAGTTATCTGTATACGATCCATTTGAGGCCACTTTTGTCTACTTAATTACTCAAAATCTATTTAAAATGAAATTTGGGTTTTACAGAACAGAATAAAGCCAATATCATATTAGATTAAATTTTTTTTTTTTTAACTTTATGTATGGCATCTGTTCTGTATTATTTTCTTAAAAACAACTGGCCCGATTTTTATGATGGGATATTTTTTCAGGAAATGTATAACTTTACTTATTATAAAACTAGCTTACGCCGCGCGGTTTCACCCGCGTGGTTCCTGTTCCCGTAGGAATACGGGGATAATATATAGCCTATAGCCTTCCTCGATAAATGGGCTATCTAACACTGAAAGAATTTTTCAAATCGGACCAGTATTTCCAGAGATTAGCGCGTTCAATCAAACAAACAAACAAACAAACAAACTCTTCAGCTTTATAATATTAGTATAGATTAAAAATTAACGCTGATCATTGCATCTCGACAATTCTAAAAAAGCATATAAATATTAAATAGTCATCCGACCAGTGTTACGTGTAAAATTTTTTGGATACTTACATCTAACTTTCTTTCATACGTACATATGTGAATAATAATCCTGAAATCAACGAAAAAAGTATTTATACGACAAAAAATTACTCGACAAACGAAGAAACAGTAAATAAACATAGGAGTGTAGCTAAAACCTATTAGTAAATAGGTAATCCGTACCTTTAATTATACCTACGCGTACATGACCTACTTAGGCACCCCTCCTGCCTGAAACTGAAGCCTGTGGGACTGTAGGGTAGGTCGTTCTTATTTCTACAATATGATTAAAAAATATCCAATAGTTTCTAGTTTCGATTTATAGAATACTTAGATATCTACACAGACATTAGGTCGTTCTTATTTCTACAATATGATTAAAAAATATCCAATAGTTTCTACTTTCGATTTATAGAATACTTAGATATCTACACAGACATTAGGTCGTTCTTATTTCTACAATACGATTAAAAAATATCCAATAACTTCTAGTTTCAATTTATAGAATACCTAGATATCTACACAGACATACATACTCGTAATAAACGAGTTTAAAGACAGTCACGTCGTGGAGTAGGTAGTAACCCTGCTTTCTGCATGAAAGGCCGTGGGTTAAAAAAATAAAATTATTAGATAATGGTGATAATAATTGACCAAAAATATAAAGTTACGAGGGTTCATCACACAAATATTAGGATGGGTTGACTTGGGTTTCATGTTCTTTATTTGTTGTAGTAAATATAAAAGTTAAAAGATTCATATGTTGCACAATTTGATGTGATTTGGATTTAGGGTATAAATGTATGAAAATAGATGGTATGCTTCTCACCCAGATGTGAGAAGCAACCCATCCTAATATTTGTGTAATGAACCGTCGTATCTTAATTTTTTGGCCAATTATTATCACCATTATTTAATATTTTTTTATCTTTTTTTTTTATAAAAGAATATTTGCCATATCTTTTAAATATGACCAATATTCCCATTCCCCTCCCAACTAGTCGGAAAAGACTGGGAGTGGGTGGGTATCGAACCGCCTACCCTTGGTGACGAGTCCGACCGCTCCTACCGTTCAGCTATTGAGGAGAAAATGCTTGTAATTAAGCCTCATTAAAAACTGTAACTCTAAAAATGAAGGACTTTACATACAAACTTTCAACCCCTATTTCACCCCCTATTATTTTTATTTTAGGGTCAAAAACTACCCTGTGTTTTGCTCCAAAATCCCATTTATCGTTATACCAAAATTCATCTTGATCAGGTCAGCCGTTTAGCCGTGAAAAGGTAACAGACAGACAGATAGATAGACAGACAGACAGACAGACAGACAGACAGAAAGACAAACAGACTTACTAGTATAGATTTCAGGTAGTAGGCACCAGTAGATTAGCTTCTGTACATACGTGCGGAACAGGCATTAGTACTAAAGGAAAATATATTTTAAAGTAACGTTAAAAACGCTTCGTGATTAGGTCGACACGTCACGAAGGGCGATATCCATGGTTATGGTTGCATGGGGCTTATTTACTGTGTAACTAGCCCTAATGTACTCTGACCTAGTTAGCTTTGACAACGCTTGGATTTTTTGTAATTCGCGGTTGACTCGTTTCATGCCCGTTATTTGTTGTAGTAAATATAAAAGTTGAAAGATTCATATGTTGCAAAATTTGTGTTATTAAGAAGTTTTCAGTGTGTTTTAAAAGATGGCTTCTTTTAAACACGCTGTACCCCTTATTTTTCTAGAAATGCGATAAATTAGGGTGGCGCTACAGTACAAGCTTTGTTGATGAATAAAAAGGTAAGCATATCACATGCTCATACCAAGGGCGTGTTAGGAGGAGGAATGAACGTCATCAACCGATGGACGTCCACTGCAGGTCATAGGCCTTTTGTAAGGACTTCCAAACATCACGATACTGAGCCACCTGCATCCAGCGAATCCCTGCGACTCGCTTGATGTCGTCAGTCCATTTGGTGGTGGGTCGACCAACTCTTCACTTTCGTACGGGGTCGCCATTCCAGCACTTTGAGACCCCAACGTCCATCGGCTCTTCGAACTATGTGCCCCGCCCATTGCCACTTCAGCTTCGCAACTCGTTGAGCTATGTCAGTGACTTCTGCGGATCTCCTCATTTCTGATTCGATCATGTAGAAATACTCCTAACATAGCTCGTTTCATTGCCCGCTGTGTGACTCTGAGCTTTCTTATAAGGCCCATAGCGACTAAGTTAAATATGTATAGTACTAGATGATGAGTTGACGTAGATAGACATAGAACCGAAGACATTGTTTTCCGTAGCACTTCACCACAACTGATGTCTTTCAAACTAAGGGTTTGCTACTAAGAATACAGTAGAACAAAGAAAAGTTGACGTAAGTTCTTGAGCCAAGATCTAAATATGCGACCAGGCCTTGGTTTATCCTTTATATTTCTCCGGATAATAAAGCAGGATCAGGTCATATTTGGATTTTCGCATTATATGACCCAGGTATTCGAGCTTCCTCCTTTGAATATGCTGCAGAACCTCTTTTGGCTTTCCCATTATTTGCAGCACAGTAATATTGTGTGATCCTCCATGATATTCGCAACATCCGCCTGCACAGCCATCTCGCCTGTACACGATCTAATAAATGTGTATTAGATCGTGTACAGATAATATTAATTCATGATTCATTCGTCCCTTGAAGTCACGTGAGATGATTTTTCTAAGTCAAGCTATCAGGCGCGCATAAAGTACAGGAGCACTTATTTGCCAGAACAAATAGCACCGCACTACGCCGGGTCCGAACTGGTTATTTAATAGCAACCCTCCCTGCCCTTAGCCCCACAGGCCGCAAGGGGAGTAAGACCCTAGGAAAAGTTCCGCCGCCGCGTCTATCAAACTAAAAGGCCATTCATACGAATATTATGTCATTATTTTGTCTTTTCATTAAAAAAGGAGATCGTTGCTTTATATTTTTTTAGGGAAAGCTTTTAATGTTTCTCCGTTTTCAGTAGCCTTTTTGTAATAGAACTTTAGTATTTTTTTATACTGTAGGAAATGAATGCTTTGAGGTATTTTCAAAGTTATCTAACCTATTGTGATGTGAGAAAAGTTAGTTCGTAGATGGGAAACTGAATAGGAAACAAAAATGAAATCCAATATATTACGTCCACTGAACATTATATCTATAAATAAAGGAAATCGGATAAGTAGTTTTTGAAGAAAATCGAGTAAAAACAATCATGCATACATAAGGATTGAATGCAGAAATTCTTTTCTGATATCGGTTACAATTATACTGCTTGGGGCAGAAAATTTTAAAATCCAGTTGGGGTAATTTTGGTGTACTCATTCATTCATTGACAGCCCATATTCGGCTCACTGTTGAGCACGAGCCTCCTCTCAGAATGAGAGGGGTTAGGCCAATAGTCTACCACGCTGGCCCAATGCGGATTGGCAGACTTCACACACGTAGAGAATGAAGAAAATTCTCAGGTATGCAGGTTTCAGCGTTTCTTAGTATTTAATTTTTTAAAATGCACATAACTGAAAAGTTGGAGGTGCATGCCCTGGATCGGTTTCGAACCTACGTCCTCTGGAATCGGAGGCAGCGTTCATATCTACGGGGCTATCACGGCTGTGTACACTAAACCAAAAATAATAATATACATATAAAATTCGCTGAAAATGTGAAGTCTGCCAATCCCCATTAGCATCGTGGTGGACTATTGGCCTAACCCCTCTCATTCTGAGAGGAGACACGAGCTCAGCAGTGAGCCGACTATGGGTTGATAAAGAAACGAACGATACGCTGAAAAAGATATAAAGTGATTTTTTGTTTAGGTCTTTATGCAAGTGTGATATGCATGTGACCGCTTTTACACTATAAAATTTGCGTGGTTAGCTGGTCTCAAGTGACGTCGCGGTCGAAATGCGGCCACGAGTACATCATTACTAACACAGCACAATGATATTCTATTCACATTTGTGTTTGGGGACCGGGGCAGACAAAAATCGGGCTCGAATGAGTTTCCCGAACCTCAATAAATGTTTTAAGGGTGCGTAAATCATTACGACGCGCGCCCGAGCCGCTCGCCTGCCTGCTACATGGATGCGTGCATTACGATCATTGGATATGGTATCATTGTTTTCGATTTTTTTTCATTTGGCATGAACAGATAACCTAACGTTACGTGGAAAACCTTAACATATTAACTATAGAGCGACATTTTTCAATAACACTCCTACAATGCGCTGCTCTGTACCCGGTAACCTGAGGTAGTGTTGCCTAATGCTTGTAATTATATATTTAAGATCAGAACTTTGTAAACATTTGATATTTTACTATTTGCAAACCATTTTTTTTGTTTTGGATGGTTAAGCCTTTCCTATGCAACTATAGGTTAACAAAAAAATTAGATTAACAATTGATAAAAGACAACAATGAAATTTATAAAAACTTGTATGTTTAACCACTAAAGATTTTGTATTTTGTATCACACCTATCTCAAGTTTACCTGAGAAAATGTGTATCTTCATCATCATTATCAATCCATATTCAGCTCACTGAGCTTGAGCACAAGTCTCCTAATTTTGAGAGGGGACTCGTCTTCAAATAATGCATATTTCTACCTAAAACGTCCATCAGTTTCAGTAACTATATTCCTTGTCTTTGAAACAAGCCAAATGCGGGATTTACAGTGCCATATCCAATTTCTCCTTGGAACTTCTGCTGTCTTGGTAGTTTGCGGAGGCCTCACCCGGGAGCCCTTGGTACAACTCAACCCCATATAATCTGCACTGACAGCGTCGTACCGACCCGCCCGCCTTTGCTAATGTAGCGGTATATCTTGTAGCTTAGGTATGTTGTTTAGCTATACGTGTAATATAAGGCTTATTTACGCCTGAATCACATCTGTTGTTGTAGGTATATACTTGTATCTCACAATGAAATAACTCATAATCCTTCTAAAACTTATGTATGTATGAAATGTATGAAAATCTGTAGTCCACGGTGTATGTGGTCGCCAACGTACATTATAATATCGTTGGTGGTGGTCGCACTCCTCTCAAACCTGATTTTAATTTTTTTTTAAATATTTGTATAAGTTATGAGAGGTCGTAAATTAGTATCCCCACCCTCCATTTGTTATTCGCAATTTTAGTATTTTTGTACGAATGATTTTTCAAGGCAAATGTTAAAAAAAAAGTTTTCTTTTAACTCATCATCAATGAATATAATTTATAAGGAACACATAATGTTTACGTGAAGTCACATACAACCATTAGAAGTAGTAGGTAGGTAAGTATACGAGTAAGAGCATGATTGAATATTGCTCGCCTGTGTTTAAGGATAAAGCTACCTTTTAATAAATATGTACGCATATTGCCAAGGACTAAATATAATCTCTTATGAGGAATTCGCCCACGTTTATGAGGGAACGAGCTCCCTGTTCCCCTGGAGGCGGTGGGAGGGACGGAAACCTCTTAATTATTGTCACATGTGAATTATTTTATTATTGACGCCCTTTCTTAACACTCTCGTTAGCCTCCCTTCTAGTCTCTATTGCTAGATAATATTTAATACAACCTATGTGTAGAGTTGGATACTAGCTTTAAGGTCTAATGTACACGTATGACAAAACTTTGTAGCTTTTTTTTACCAGTCTTGACTACAGCCTATTCAAAAAAAAACGGGCATAACAAAAAATATTTTTTAATTTTAAATGATGAAATTAAAGTAGATGAAGAAAAACTGTTACCCCAATCTTAATAATACGTGTATAAATGCGAAAGCCACCACGAAATCTCGTAAACAGCTATCGACGTGCAAAGATGAAATTTGGCAGGTAGATTATAGTTAGTAGGTGTCTAAGAATAGATTTTGCGATATAGGCGGAATAAGGAGGTCAAAGGCCGGACGAAGTCGGGCGTCCGCTAGTATTTTATAAGTCGCCAAACAATTAGGCGACATCCGAGGCGATTAGGTGACCCGACAAACGACAAACGCGATAATCCCAGTGGCCACTTCGACAAGCCTTGATAGTGTACCAACTTTAATTTTCCAAATTCACCTGCCGTTTATGTAATCGCCTCCACCATACATGTGGCGCCCCCTAGCGGGGTGTCTAATGTAAGGCCGGGGGAGGTACAGGCGACGCTCACGAAAAGGAAAGGGTGGGTACCGAGCAATTTTTTTCTGATTTTTCCCCTCCGCCCTTTTTACCCCGATAATACCCTAATGGTCGCTCGCTTCCTTTTCGGCGGATTTTTTTCGTCGGCGAAGATCGAGACGTATTTTTTACCCGCTCGTAATTTCCTCGTTTCCCACTGAAATGAAAAATAAACGGCCGATTCTTCTATTGACGCGTGATTCCGTGCTCGGACGTTCTACGGAGATTGCCACTTGTTTTTGCGATCATTAAAACACAATGATCGCAAGGACACGCCAATGTGAAAATTATTTTATTTTTCCTTTTAGCTCGCGGTTCCTTTGCCAAGTTTCTATTTTTATATTTGCGAGTGCTGGAAAATTTAATCTCTATTCGCAGAGAAAATAAAAATATGCAAGTTGCGTTTTTATCTTTAATTTGTAAAGCTTAATTTTTCTTTTATTTTTAAATACCTAGTTTCGAATAATAAGTAAAGATTATCTAAAATATGCGCTTGTGTAAGGTGTATTGCCTCCAATAAACTTCGGCATCGTGCATGCATAATGCAGAGAAAAAGGGAAAAAAAGCGGAAAACCAGGGAAATTTCTCCCCCTCTACGGGGTTTCTTGGAGGTGCCTACCAGGCATGCAGGGGCGTGCAGGAGGTTGCGTCCTTTGCTAAGATTAATACGGCACCGCTCGCCCGTCTGACGCCGCAGCTTTCATTAAAAATACTGCGGACTACAGTTGGTTAGCTAGATAATTATACAAATAGAATTTATTTATTTTTTAATAAAGCGTAATCGTACTTGCTTATGTGCGAATATATTATTACTTAAATGGCGATTTATAAGTTCAATAATATTATTATTGTAATGCACTCAGCATTACAAAATATTTAAATTTTAAAGTAATTTTAAAAATAATATAAATTTTAAAGTAGTTTTTAATTTGTCTTTTATTTATTTAAAATATCTAAAACATCACGTGAAGCTCTTAATATTATTTTTTTGGAATAGTACAGAATTCGGTCGAAATAGCTATTTAAGTTAAACACCAACCAAATAAGTAAATGCCAACTGAGCTTTTAAAATCACTTTGGAATGACGTCCAATGTTATTCGGGCGCGAATAGCTTCTTTTTCGACCTCCACGTTAATGCATTATTGCTCGATTTCAGTTGCTAACTTTGTTTTACATATAACTCGTATATCGTAACTCTACATTAAGAGTAATGCAGTGCAAAGAGAGGGGTCAACAATTCAACGCTCCGCCTGATTTATTTGTATCGACGGCCCCGTCAGGGAAGCTTGTAAAAACCGGTCAAGTGCAAGCCGTACCTTTGCAAATTGTGATCAACATTTATATTATGCCGTTTTAAATATTTACATATCATTTATGCCTATTTGTTTTATACATATAGGTATAGTTTATTATTATACTATTTCCGATTTTAATTTTTCACTGTGTACTGAGTTTGCCTTTGATCCAGTTGATAGTTTGGTCCTCAGTTAAATTCTTGGGGTGGTAAAAATGAGTTAAGTTGTAATGGCAGTCTTAGCTGAGCTTATCATTAACATCCCGCCAATCCATTGAATCAGCGTGGTAGATCTGATGATGATGATGAACAGTTTATGTCAATGCGAGCTTGGTTAGGTCTTATGGCTGAATAAGCTCACACAGGCGGGGCTTGTCCTGATTTTATCGGCCAAGGGCTTACTGAATTTGTCTAGAAAAAGATAGACTTGTTTATTTATAAATCATTAACAAAAGAGACAGAAATTGACTAACACATTCAATTATTTACGGTAGGTACGATAAATCTACGAAAGAAAATCTACGTAAAGATTCCATTGGCAATCAATATTTTAAGCAATACTGGATTAACTTATAGGGCGTTGTTCACTTGACCTTGTGAGTATATTATATGACTTACTAGCGGTCGCCCGCCATTTTGTTATCGTGAAATTCAGTTTTTTATTAATCCCGCGGGAAGCATGACTTTTTCAAGGATAAAAGTACCTATAAGTTAATCCAGGGAATTATCTATCTTAGTTTTAAATCTCAGCTAAATTGGTTTAGTACTTGCGGCGTTAAAGAGTAACAAACGTCCATACAAATTTTCGCGTATATATAATATTGTTAGGATGAGTAACTTAAACATTGGCAAACTTAATTGATGTTTTCATTCGGTTCTTTCTTTGCTTTTACGATTCCTATTTATTACTTCAACAACAGTAATTGTGTAAAAAATGGTCACCTTTTACTTCGAGATAATTTTGGAGTGTACAGCAGGATTACTATTATGATAAATCATTATGTACTATATCCAAAAGTCAAATCATAACATTTAGTTAAATTAAAATTAATGTAAGTCACTCGAACACTATTTCTGGTCGATCGATCACATATAGTGAGTCAGTTAGTTTAAATCCAAAATATGATGACTACACAAAAACTAAAATGACACCTCATTTCACATCAAAGCTTTTTTTTTCTTAATTAATTAAGTCGCAAATTGATTACTTTCGACGGCAGGAAGGAATAAAAAGCGGGGGTATACTAGGAGCGCAGCGGGTGGGTGGGGGTGCCGCCTTGCGAGTGGGTAATGTGAAAGCAGACACACGAACCCTGCTGCTGGCCCGGTACGGGCTGCAAAAAAGTCAACCTAATTTTCTTTTTTAATTTTTTATTCTCGAATTGATAAAGGAAAGCTGGCTTGACAAAGTCGTACTGAGGAATAGAGGATATGCTTGAGTAGTTAATCGAATTCAAAAAACGATAGCGGCTCTTTGCCTATCTACGAGGATGTTTTTTAATTTAATCGTACGTGTTTTTTAATTTAATTTTTGAACTGATTTTAATTAGGCGAATATTTTGATGAGAGGCATTTTGATAGATCATGGAAATTTCTTTATACATGCGACGACCACCTCAACACGAAACTCAGTTAATAATGCGCCATATTTAATAGATAGATAGATTTAGAGAAATTATTGATGGCCCGAGACTCAATTGATAAAGTGCGTAAATAAAATACATCAAATACAAAACTGTTAATTTATACTTTATCTTCTGATAAACTGATATAGCTAATTATAATATAGGATTATGAGAAAGGAAAATGTCTTAGAAAAAGACTAGCAGATGCCACGCCGTTTCACTCTCGTAGTTCCCGTTCCCGTAGGAATACGCGGATCAAATATAGTCGGGGATAGTATACCTTCCCAACAGTGAAAAATGTTTTCAACTGCGGTTCAGTAGTTTCGGAGACTATTCAATGCAAACAAAAAATATTTCCTCTTTATATTATTAGGATGAACATAGCTTTGACTCTAATAAACATAATATGTGATAATATGTCGTAACTCGAACTACAAAACATAAGCCACGTCTACGAAACATATGCTCCATCTGAAACTCTACATGCAAATAAAATGAGCTGTCGAGTGCGGCACATTTAAAAACAAATTATATATAACAAAGAAAACTATCAATACTATGTTATTTTGATATGCTGACGCTACGTTTAGACGGCCGGCGTGCCCGGCGTATAGCAGTTATTATTTACCGGCTTTATCATTTCGAAAATTTCATATTCCCCGTACTTGGACGCTTGAGGTTTAAAAGCGTAAGCGTAGGGGGGTGTACTTTTTGCCTACAACTCGGTAGTTTGCTCGCACGGGGGTCATGGGGTGTTCGAGCTAAGGAATAATAAACCGCACTTGCTTAGGACTGCCGTTCGATGTAGACTACTATACTATGTTACCCTGGTTTTCATGAAAACTTAGCTACACTAATATTAAAGACAAAAAATTTGAATTTTTGTAACAAATAAACTTAAAAACTACTTGAGCAATTTGAAAAATTCTTTCACCAATAGAAATCTATATTATCAGGAAGTAACATAGGTTATATTTTATTTCCGTATACCTACGTAATAATGGGAATGCGAGTGAAACCGTGAGGTTCTGCTATTACGTACACACGATTCAAATCAATCAGTAGAGAACACATAAGATATAATTTTTTGCTTTTCAGTGTAGCATTTTTGTGTTTTTAAAAGGAATTAAAATGTTTTTTTCTACATTTTATAAAGTAGGTAAATATATTTTAACGTAGTATGTGAAAAATAAGTTAAAAAAACGGACAATAATGAATTGCTTATAAATTTTTTCTTTCTCTGGAACCAAAAAGTCCACCTCGTAGAAACATAATGCAATTATAAAATATTATGTAACTTGCATACGCAGGATAAGTAAGTACCTTATTTATTCTGAGTACCCATTGCTAAGTTTTCACCAGTCGGTGTCAAACACCATTATAATATTTTTGACGGGATTAATATTTGCGGTCAAATTACTTTTAAGCGAAATAAATCCTCCATATATCTGACCATATGAGTATAAGTACATATATGACCCAATTATTTAATGCCAGCTACAAATACTTTTCCCGTAGTTTCGTTTCGTCACTATCGTTGTTATCTTGTTAGAGACGAGGGTACGAAGGGTCCAGCGCCAACACAAAGACGGTGCGTGCCCCAAGCACTATTTATAACTGTTCACGGTAAACCATCTGTCTTATACCTAACGATTTTATTCTGCGCATTTGATTGCTGACTAAGTAATAACAGTGTTACGATCTATATTGAATTGAGCACGCATTTCTTTTTGAGTTACCAAAAAGTTAGTTACTTTAAATAGCATTTAAATTGGGGAAAATTCAATTAAATTTTAGTATTTACCTATTTTATGACATGTAGGAGATTTTCCCACTGCTGAGTTGGCTTTTCAGTTCAAAGTTTTGGTGCCTTTGATACAATTCATTGAATGTCTGTTACTAAAACACTATGTATGGTCCTTATGGACATTGTTCTAATCCGGATTTTCTTTTGAATGACCAGCACCACCATATTAGGTTTTGTTTTTTGCTTGAACTGATGTGTAATTTTTATTCTGCCGTTATGTCGCTTAGCCCATGTTAAGGAACCTTATCCTTATCAACACGGTAGGTACGTTATACATAATGCGAATGAGGGATTGTATCCTCGCACGCTGTAACCAATTAGGCCACATATGATCTTTGTAATGAGTTTTTTCTTAATATTTCTTTTCTCGCCGATTTCGTATCGTTGTTCCTATATTTTGTTATTATTCCACGAAGATTAAACGTTGGAACCTCTGCCATAATATAATTCTAAGGTCCGTAGTAATCTTTATGTTGTCTTGTACTAGTACTGTACACGATCTTATTCGCTGACGAATACTATGGTCGTGTGGTAGTTTGTTTTTCGCAGTATGTTTCGTCTTTTAACCTATTTTAACCGAATTCAAAAAAGGAAAGGTTAGCCTCAATAGCTCAACGGTAAGAACGGTCGGACTTATCACCGAAGGGTGGTGGTTCGATCCTTACCCCGTTGGTCTATTGTCGTACCCACTCCTAGCACAGTCTTTCCCGAATAGTTGGAGGGCAATAGGAATATTGGTCATATTATAAAAAGATATGGCAAATATTATTTAAAAAAATAAATAAATAAAAGGTTTTAAATTCGACACGTATTTTTTTTTCTAAAAAAATATTGTGTACAATTGACATGATGAATAGTGGGATTGTCAAAATTTCCATAAGAGTTTCATCTTTTTTTATGAATTGCGATTTCATAAACTGAAGTTAGGTCATTGAGTTACTATGTAGTTATGTACTATTATTTTACTTTATAACGTCAATGAGTTCAGTTAAATGTTATTCGTTTCACTTATTATCTTTAGCACTGAAAACTTACCTGTCTGCTTGCTATAAATTTATTATTGTATCAAACATATAAAAATTGTGATATAATTTTGTGTGACGGACATGTTTATCGTACCAGGGCGGCATAACGTGGAGGCAACAAACTTCTTTGTTTACTGGGTTCTCTTAGGCATGTTTAGAGCCCGAGGGTCGGACCCATATTGAACATTTTGTATAAGTGTGGGTCCGATCCCAGGGTAAATCCCTTTCGGACCCTTCCGAAGGACCGGTCTGTATTTGCGGATTTTTAAGGTAAAATTTATATGTGGGGACTATTGGTAGCTTTAATAGTGTTACATTTTTAATGTATTTCACCTTGGAAATGCGATTAAGATTAGGTGTACCGAACATACATAAATTATATGTGGGCAATTAGTACTCTGTAAATTAACACATGTAACATGTTTAATACAAAATATCATCTATGTATATCTGTTCGCGATTAACTTGAAACCATAGAACGGATTTTCATGAGGTTTTCACCAACAGATAGTATGACTCATGTAGAAGGTTTAGGTATATAGAACATTGAAAACATCGAGAACACTGCCTGATCTCTTTTAGGAAAATAATGCAAAGTAAAATCGAGTTTTATTGGGCCAACGCTGGCGAAGCCGCAGACTTCTGCTTGTCATAGTTAAAATAAATTAAAAAACCAAAAAATAGAACAATTCCTGATTTGGCTACAGATATTTTTATTAAAGTTTCAATATCCTATCAATGCCCTTTTGCAACTAAAATTTTGTTTAGGTACTACAAAAATACAAAATTTGCAAATCTCCACTAAAATTAAGCAAATAACGTTTACCAACACTAAACGATTCAACCCTTTTTACTTCCCGTTTAAAGCCCGTTAACCCTAAAACGTTACCACTCGATAAGCATTCATAACGACAATGAGCGTTAATAATGAAATGGTCGAAAGTACCCGCTGCCCTGGTGTGAACATATCCTATGCAAACAGCTTAGAACACAAACTATACGTACATTATATTATAAGGATTTTCCGAAGCCTATAGTAACTGAGAGGTCAAGTTATATTGGTCTCTAAACGTATAGTAATACTTCTTTATGAACTTGTCTTTATTATTAGTACAACAGTACAATTAATAATAATAATCATCGGTTTTTGAATTTCGAATACTGGATAAAAAAAATCTGTGCTTTTAGGGTAAGTTTTCGACGTTCTTTTACGTTATTAAATTCGACATAATCTTGAGTATATACTAAGAGTGCCTGTATTTTCAACGAAATTAAACAATTAATTATTATTATTTGTCTATCTGTGTATCCCATCATCGGAAATACTGATTGGATTTTTTTACGTGTAAATTTTTAAGGTAAACTTAAAAATAGGCTTTCTGAGATGATGAGGACCCTGGGAGAGATTTTGGGGGTTAAAGTATTTACGTGCCATAAATGAAATGACTCAAAAAATAAAAGAAAAAATTCGTAAACCTCCACCGTTAGAGTGTGAATTCGATACCAAACCAAACCTATCAACAAATAGCAACAAATACTTGACAAGTCGTTCTCAAACATTGGCTATAAATACATTGATCATTCATAAGGATAAAAATTTTCATGAACAGGTATGATGACATAAATATATAGCATATTTTGCAAAGAACATAAAGCGCTTAAGCTACATTGTGAAACCCAGAAAACGATTATTGTATGGTCGTTGATTGTACCTACCACCTACCAAAACTATAACAAAAGTTAGCACAGCGATTTAAGATGTTAGTCATTTAGGTTTACCCGCAAAGAGCAAGTTTCATTTACCGACAGCACACATGTACGGACCCTAGAAAAAGTTATAATAACATTAATGTAGGTTCTTTTGACAGCTCTCGGCTCGTCGTTAGCAGCCCTGCTCTGTATCTTGTCATAATCTCTAGTGATGGTGCTGTTTTATCGATAAAAGATTTGGCGATTTTGAACTGAAATTATTGAAACAAAATAAAATTCATGCTAAGTTATATACTAATAAAATTTATAATTCCTATAATAATCGTACTAATATTATAAGCGCGAAAGTTTGTATAGATATATGTTTGATTGGATGTTTGTTACTCTTTAATGCCGTTACTACTGCACCGATTTTACTGAAAATTGGAATGGAAATAGATTTTACTCTGGATTAACACATAACACTTTTTATTCCTATAAATCCCGGAATTTCCGGAATTTGCGAAAACCTGATGATTTTGGTGTTTTAGAATTTAAACTATCGTGAGTGTTATTCATATTAATTGATTATGTAACACGGCTAAAACTCACCTGATATTACGTCGGAGTATGCCCGACTAGTTTCGAACCCATACGGGGCCCTTAGTCATGAGCTGGTTCTTGCATCGCGGCACAATCCAAACTGCGAAGCGGCTGCGCGACGCGCTGCTGCGCGCATTGCGCGCGCGGAGAGGGGTTGAGTGGTGGGGAGTGAAGGTTCCGTTACACTCTCCGACGGTTCTTTAATGTCATCTTCATTAGACTCGTCTTCTTGTAAGCAAACCGAACTAATGCTATCTTGTTCCAAGTTTGTTGTATGTGACAATGAAAGAAATAGCGGTTTCCACGCTGTGGGCAGCAACCATCCATGATCCCGATTAAAATTCGTTCGCGCAGCCGCTTCGCAGTTTGGATCGTGCCGCGATGCAAGAACCAGCTCATGACTAAGGGCCCCGTATGGGTTCGAAACTAGTCGGGCATACTCCGACGTAATATTACGTGAGTTTTAGCCGTGTTTCATAATCGATTTTGGTGTTATGAAAGTTTGTTACACTTTCACGCCTCGGCTACTGAACCGAATCACTTGAAATTTGAAGTAGAGATAGATTATAGTCTAGATTAACACATAGGCTACTTTTTATCTCGGAAAAATCAATGGTTTCCGCGGGATTTGTGAAAAACTGAATTCCACGCGGACGAAGTTGCGGGCATCCGCTAGTTATTATTAAATTTAATTTCCCACAAATATTTTCTTAAGTTATTTCATTTAGATGTGATCGGCAAAATATGTCAATCACTTCTATTCGCTTCTACCATTCGTCAACTTATCACCTTTTACACACATGTCTTCTTTCAAGCAATCCAATCATCTCTTTTTTGGCCTGCTCTCCTCTTGTGTCCTACTACCTGGAAAGTGGAAGGACACAAGGTGAGGAAACCAACAAGACTGAGAATTCCCACAAATATTATGAGAAGAGAAAATAATCATTAAGGTGACTCGTACGGTTTGTCATTTTCTTATAGAAAAGTTATACAAGGTATATGATAATAATTTGTGTTTTTTTATTACAAGTATACTTACAGTAGAAGTAAGCCCTTGACTACAATCTCATATGATGGGAAATGATGATGAATGAATGATCTAAGATGGAAACGGGATAACTTGTTAGGATGAGGATGATACCTACACCCCTTTCGGTTTCTACACATCGTACCGGAAAGTTAAATCGAAGTACGTCATCGCCGGTAGGGTGGAAACTAGCCACGGCCGAAGCCTCCCACCAGCCGAAATTATAAAACTACCAGTAGGTGTATTTATAGTATACGCAGTCATCAGATATAAAAAAAAGAATATTTTTAATTCATTAAATGTTGTGCGAAGGTTGTCAACTCGATGCGGGTTTGCTCGTGAACCAATGCATGAACACTTAATGATTCTGATTTATTGTATGTAAATCGCAAACCTAGCTGTAAATTAGTACACCTGACTCCTTTGATTATTTTCTATTGTATGCTAATTCGAAAACCTTTTTCTAACCAAATCAATAAGGTGTCTGCGAATATAATTCATACAGTTTGATTGTAGTCACTAGAAACACTTACACGCATTGGTATGTATCATGTAGTGTATACAATTTCAAAAGATAATAATATTAATTTTGTTTTTGTATATACAGGGTGTCCCCCTTACATATTTACCCAATATCATCCTCTAAAATATTACCCAATATTTTACAGGATGATAGCTGATACCAAGAAAAGACCGACATTTCATTAGCTGAAACAATTATTCAAAATTATTACCAAGCATAAAATCAATTTTCAGCATAATATGGTACGACTAAATGGTACACTTAAGGTAGGGATTTTTGTATTTTGTACCGTAAAATTTCGTCTAACATGTATTGCGTTATTTTAGTAGGCCTTGATGTCAGCTATCAACCTGTAGAGTATGTCGTACTATTTACGGGACACTCTGTATACTACATTGTTAAACAAAATTAAAGTAACAAAAAAGTCGATATAAGTTATCGACCCTCACCCATCTCGCCGCATCACTAATTACGCAGACGGCAGCGGGTCGTACCAAGGGTACACGGTCGTCTGAATTTTTTTCCTTAACACCCCGCCACCCCCGGAAAGGGGAGTCAACCCTCCCAGACCCTTCTTAACATTTCCCTGCTCGGAGGCACAAGACGCCTGATATGGACCCGTGGTACGTTCGGGTTATATACTTTTTTGGGTCCACAAGACCCTTGGAGGGCTCGTGTTGGGCCTATATATCCCATTTTCAGCGTTTTGACCTTTATGTAGGTTTAGGGTTATATAAAAGTTTGTGGATTAGGCGCGGTGCGTGTGAATAGATCTCTCGAGGATTACGTTTATATTTTGTTGTAATAATTGTTGTTTTATATAGCTTTTATACACCCACAGACTATATTCTCTACATTTGTAGAGATTACAAAATATTATCACCTGGCTGCAACACAACAACAACAATAATCAAACAACCTCAATAAAGCCTCATTAGCCTCACAGTACAGGTCACGGACAATATACTGAAAGGTCTACAGTTCGATCCCGTCTGTTGGTATTTTGTCGTATACACTCCTACCGCATGCTATTAGAGGGGAAAACTCGTATCGTGCGATTTTAAGACTTTTACTATTTAATTTTTAAGAATCTTAAGTTTATGATGATTTTCAATTATGACACTCTGCCTCGGTGCTAAATTTCTTCAAAATTTGTGCAGTAGTTTTTGATGATTGAGTAACAAATATCCAAAGATAACTTACGCAACTTCCGCATTTAAAGTACTCGTAATACTAAATAACTCATAATAAAAAGTTATTAGTATTTGGCTATGCCTTTAAAATCCTAATTTATGTAATATGAGGACGCTAAAGGTGGTTTTGAATGCATCGCGATCTCTGCTAACCATTTTAGGGTTAAAAACTATAAGAACAACACACTGTAGGCGGTGTGTAATTAAAATAAACGTACATGCGTATAATTACACGCTAACACATAAACATGATTGATTACACAAAAATATTCTAAAAATAGAATATAAAAAAACTTAAATAAATGTAAATTTTCAATAGTTGTGTCTATCTCTAATACATGATAATGTACATTATCATCTTACATCGAAATAAATATATAAAACCGAAATGACTCATCACATCTTCAAAACCGCTTGACGTATACAAAAATGTATAGAATTCCGCTGATGACGGAATAAGATGACGGCCGGAAGCGCGGACGAAGTCATGGGCGTCCGTTAGTATAATATCGTTATCAGCCCATATTCGGCTCACTACTGAGCTCGAGTCTTCTCTCAGAATAAGAGGGGTTAGGCCATTAGTTCTCCACGGAATCGGAGGCAGAGGCCATATCCAGGTATAACAAAGTATACTTAGTTTGTCTACTTGGTTAATACAAAATTAAAAGCAAAGTACACAAATTGTTCACAACGAAATTTCCATCGACACTTCATAAAGCATGACCCTCTAATTTCCCAAATGGTTATTATATTATTATGATACTGATAATTTTGTGCCTGCCGCCAATATCACATCAAGGGTTGACAGAGACACTTGGATTTTAAAGAATTTTTGGAAATTGTACCATTGCAAAGACTATTAGTTACATAAATAAATGCATTGCAAGGACACTTAAAATTTTTCGATAGCATTTTATGGATCAAAATTCTCAGTCAAATTGATACTTGTATTGTATTGTGAATACTTAGATAAACAAACGCTGTTAAGAGGATTATTTACGAGTGTAAATATATTGAATAAATATATAAAATAATAAAGAAAGAATAATTTTTAAATTAAAGAAACATTTCCTAAACCGTTTTAGTATAAAAATTGATATATACAATTATACAGTATGTAAATGTATGTATGATGTGTATGTACATAATACGTACGCCTCAAACAGAACCTTCCATTTTAAAGTTGGCTAAAAAATAATGCTTAAATATCTTACAAAAGTTGTTCTTAGAGTATTGTGACCCAAAAGCTTGGCGCTTATCTAAGTCTGGCAATCCAAAGAGGTAATAGCGCCAGCGACTTGTCTTCGCTGACAATTTGGACATTTAGGGTGTTTCCCCCGAAATGTTTATACTTTAGTACGTGCATATTATAATTATAGAAACTACAGAAAAATCAATGATGGTAACGAACTTTATGTGCGGCTTATGTATAGCTAACTTTTGTAAATGCGTTCATTTATCTAGTTTGAATCCAATTTGATTTTACAGTTTTTTATTTGTATATACCGATTTTACAGTTTTTCATTTGTATATACCGATTTTCGTTTAAAGTAATATCTTAGAAGTTACCTACAATGTCATGTCTTCAAAAATTTTGGTGTAATTTATTAACACAAAAAAAATCACGTTGCTAAGCAGTGCAGTAAACAAAATTTATTCGTCGATTTTGAATCACAGGAACTTGCCTGCGGAGCCGTGATTGCCTATCGGCTCTCATGCCTATGTTACTCCTTGATAATGTAAGCTACATTCATCAATAGGAAGAAAGAAACTCTTTCTACCTATTGACGAAAGCTTTTTTTAGATCGGTTCAGTAATTTTCGAGTTTATATGTATTATAGTAAAACACAAATCTTTCCTCTTTATACTCGTAATATCAGTGATAGTTAAGTACCTAATAATAATAATAGATTATCTAAATATAACTTAGGTACAACTCGTTGTATCCAGCGTAAACTTGTTCGCGAACGTAAAGAGAGCAAGCGATGCAGATATTATAAACATTACCATACGACTACTAAACACGGTGCAAAGTTGGCGCGTATAACGCCACTTTAACATTACGGCGGGCTCGTGTGCACGTCCCTTAAGTGCCGCTGTCACGCGGCAAAAGGCGAACAAAGTAGCAAGCCTTCCCGCCTACACTTCTGCTACGAATAGCCACCGAGGCAGGCAAACTTTGATACCCCGTAACCTCCACCCGGCTCCTGCCACCCTAGTACCCGAGCCACCCACTTCGGGCTTTGAGGACGTCTTTGAGCGAACTTTAGCGGGAAAACCCCAAAATTCAAGTCCGTCCCGATTAGTTGGCGATATCTTTGAAATTTCAGCGTGCCTTGATGATTTAGGTTAAAGCTAGGTGAGGGGAGATTCTTTATAAAGTCATTTAATTTTTATATAAAAAGGCAAGCTGAAATTAAGAAGTGTCATACCAGCACTGCAGATGCCCGCAACTCCGTTTGTTCAAGTGATAACGTAACGCGTTATCACTTGAACACCCCTATGTATGACTTCCCTTTCTCTCACGCATACGCAGCAGGTTTAAGTTTTTACTTTTGTGGAGCATTCCGAGACGCACACGTTTTTACAAATCAGGGATGATTTTTCAGGGATAAAAAGGCTATGTTCTGCTTGCTCTTCGGAATCTATGTCAAAATCGATTTTGTGGTTTAGCCGTATAATGTAGGTAACAGACGAACAGACGTATATTCGCAATTATAATGTATCATCATATTTTTATCATCAAATCTATCAAACTATTTTAATTATATACTGCAGAGCCTATATAATTACAAGGAGTTAAGGGATATGGAGCTTATACCTACCACGCTACTTCAATGCGGGTTGGCGGGATTACGGTGATATTAATTTATGACCACTATCAGATAATGACCGGGACCGACGGCTTAACGTGCTCTCCGAAGTACATGGTTGTAACACCATCTTTCCAACTTAGGGTTAAAAAAATTAACTAAAAAAAATCTTAGAATTAAGAAAGCTCAGTGTCTCATTGCCCGATTCAACCAGGACCTCGTTATCTGAAACAACGTATGCTAACCTCTGAACCAAGGAGGTATTATTATTATTTAGTACATACTAAAGGAGCTGATAGATATTGGGGTCCCAAGTGCTGTAATGGCGACCCTGCACTAGAAAATGCAGTGTTGGTCGACCCCGCCACCAGGTATACTGACGACATCAAGCGAGTCGCAAGGATTTCCTGTATGCAGGCGGCTCAGGTTCGTGATGTTTGGAAGTCCCTACAAAAGGCTTATGTCCTGCAGTGGAAGTCCATCGACTGATATGATGATGACCATATTAAATAAGAATTAAGAAACATAGCGATATTTTCGGTTCGGCTGCGATTGGTCTACATTCGTCTTTATTTCGTAATTCCGCCTCTCGTTCTATATCGTGTTATTACTTATTATAATTTAGTAGGTTATTAACCAAGACTTCACACTATCATCATCATTAGCAACCCATATTCAGCTCATTGTTGAGCACGAGTCTCCTCTCAGAATGATAGGGTTAGGCTAATAGCCCACCTAATTAGCCCAATGCGAATTGGCAGACTCCATACAAAGAATTAAGAAAATTCTCAGGTGTGCAGGTTTCCTCAAGATGTTTTTCCTTCACCGATTGAGACACGTGATATTTAATTTCTTAAAATGCACACAACTGAATAGTTGGAGGTGCATGCCCCGGACCGGATTCGAACCCATACCCTCCGGAATCGGAGGCAGAGGTCAAATCCACTGGGCTATCACGGCTTCGTTGACCTCCAGAACTTATTACCTGACGCTCCTAGGAGATTTGGAACACTGCCCCAATGAAGTTTCATCGACTTGGTGATGAAGACTCTATCTATAATAATCACTATTTACTATCCAATGTTAATGATAACGGCAGGATTAACGTTAGCAATTAAAATGTTCCCGAATTTATAACATTACCATCTTCCCTGCTGATAAGGAGAATTTCCCTGACACAAGAAAAGTGCAATAGTTTTACCCAGGATTCGAACCCACGACCAATGGTGTGAATAAGGATGTCGATGCACTAGTCAGAAAAACTTTTCCCAAATTGGTTTTCAAATTTTCCCAGTTTGGTTAACTGGGAAAATTTGCATTTAATAAGCAAGCAAGAAAAGCATCTCTTAGGGTATGCAATACTTTAGTGCATGTGTGAAGTGCTCGCCACGTTAATCGGATCAAGATAGCACTAGCTGTACCTATCACTGATTTTCAGGCTCAAAGCCATTGAATTAAATCGCAGAAATTAGTTATTTTATATATTTTTTTATTATTATTAATATTTAGTAATAAGAATTACTCCTACTCGTAAAGACAATAAAAGCATTGTGATAAAAAAACATAAATTGCATAAAACAAAAGCTCCTTTTCAAAAAAATTAAATATAAACATACTCAACGAACGACGTTGTCTTTATATTTTTAGGCAACACGTTGATGTCTTTTCTTTGACAGAGTATTTTAAACAGTCATTTCGAACGAATTAAACACATGTAACCCTAGATCTGGAAGTGTATTATTTTAAATTATTTAGAAAATATTTCTGTAATATACTCACTAACAGTTTTTCCGTGTTAAAACATAAAACTCGTCTTTAACACGTTCGTATACCCTTCCCTTAATTAAAAAGGCGCCCGTATGTGCCAATACACGGCGGGAGGTGCGAGCAAGTTGGTGTAAATAAGCAAAGTATACTTAGAAGAGGAATTACCGCCTGCCCGCTGCTGCCCGGGTAAGCAACCGGATATTTCTTTTAGCTGTCCAAAGAACCCCCCGGTCATAATGTGGGGCCGCAGGGGGGCAGATATAAAGATACAGACCCCCACTTATCCGGAACCATACCCGGTCCTTTTGCTTTTATAGGGGGTGTGTATAAAACCGAATCGCTCGGTTTTAGCTGCGCTAGACTGTTACGAGCGGGCCCGACGGCGGTCGCATTATGCCATGAATGACGCTATATCTGATGTGCTTATGCCGCCTTGGTACTTAGGTACAATGTTTCGGCGATGGCTTTGTGTTTATTATTATATTACTTAACTTGTGCTTTGTGCCAAATAAAAAATAGCATCTTACTTTCACGATAACAGACACAGAATAAATAAATAATTAATTCTGTGACGATATTTTGATGTATACCACTGACATGAGATGTCTACAGGATCGCCGTGTATACTGTATACCGTCACTAAACAGAATTATTAAAAAAGGCATTGTTTAAAACAAAAGATAAATGCCCATTGTAATTAGTAGTAGTGACGTAATTTTATACAACCTAGTGACACTGTAAACTAGAAATATATACGTAAACTAGGAATTTTTGATAATTCCGCGTAACCATCAAATTCATCAAGGAAACCGACTGAGGGCGGTACTAACATTAGAGCGTACCATTAGCCTCATTCCAATGTTAGAACAATAGGTAGTAGTGATAATATTCTTTATATTCTTTACTGTAAGTACTAAAATAGCGTGATAGGATTTCGGATTTTCCGGCTACGTATCGTTATGGTTTATGCTGGCCCTTTTTGATAGTCAGCCGTATACCGAAATGGTCGGGCTGAGATATTAATTTCTGTTTATTACCCAGAGCGACATGTGTTTATAAGACGTCTAACTATGTTGTTTCATTATTCGAATGTTCACTGGGGGGAGGCCGTATAAAAACGACAATTTCCTCTAAACGCCGCGCCCGCGCTGCGCCTCGCCGCGCCCTCTTACTAATTAACTGCCGCAGCGTTATGTCACCCTGGTACCCATGTGAGGGTGGTGCTTATTTTTTAAATTGAAAAGGCAGAAAAAGTCATAGTTTTTTATACCCTGGGTTAAGAAAGCTAATTTCTTGCTTTTAAAAATCAAAATTGATTAGTCCTAACTTCAGTTACTTCAAAATGAAATTAGTATTCAATATTCGTTATATCATTTATGAATTAAAATAATCTAAAACACTTTCTGATGAAAAGCTAAAGCTTGTTACTGTATTGGTATCATCATCATCATCCATCATTATCAGCCGATGGACGTAGGCCACAGGACAGACTGCTGGACATAGGCCTCTTGCATGGACTTCCAAACAAAACGGTCTCGAGCCGCCAGCATCCAGCGGCTCCCTGGTGGGAGGTCGAACAACACTGCGCTTTCCGGTGCGGGGTCGCCATTCTAGCACCTTGGGACCCCAACGTCCATCGGCTCTTGGAACTATGTGACCTGCCCATTGCCACTTCAGCTTCGCGACAGGCTGAGCTATGTCAGTGAGAATTTAGTTCGTCTGTGGATCTCCTCATTTCTGATTCGATCACGCAGAGAAACTCCAAGCATAGCTCGCTCCATCGCCCGTTGAGTGACTTTGAGCCTTCTAATGAAGCCCATAGTTATCGACCAACTCTCGGATACGTAGGTCATCACTGGCAACATCCCTTCAGGCACTGAGGAATTTCAGACGAAAAGATGTCGCGGAGTTTTCCAAATCCCAGCCGAGCTGGATTCGGCGATTCACCACTTTCTCGAAATTGTATTGGCTGGCTGAGCTCGAGTCTCCTCTCAGAATGAGAGGGGTTAGGCCAATTGGTCCACCACGCTGGCCTAATGCGGATTGGCAGACTACACACACGCAGAGAATTAAGAAAATTCTCTGGTGTGCAGGTTTCCTGTTCCTTCGATATTTTTCCTTCACCGTTTGAGACGTGTTATTTAATTTCTTAAAATGCACACAACTGAAAAGTTGGAGGTGCATGCCCCGGACCGGATTTGAACCTAGGCCTTCCAGAATCGGAGGCAGAGGTCATATCCACTGGGCTATGACCTCTGCCTTCGAGATATTACGGCTCATATCTAAATTTATGAAGTATATTTGTCAACCCTTGCTCCTACAATAAGTAAGTACAAAACCCATTATGCACGTTAGACCGTAGTGTCTTTGGAAGGTATCAGGTTGTAAGGTTTTAACATGCTCAATTGTCCAAGCATAAGACGTAATGTTTCGTTATTTTTACAGTTTATCATGAGGAATCATGTCTTTAGTTGCTAGACTAATAGCTTCATGGTAACACTTCGCTAGAGTGTACAGACCCTGATCTTAATAACTAATGGTGTTTTTTGGAGTATTGTTTTGGAAAGCTAAGGGACTGTCGCCTGGGAACATGATTTCTGATATCATGCCGAGGAATATATTTACAAGTCGCTTTTTAATTGGACAGTTGAGGGTATACAGCCTAAAACTTGAAGCCCAGCTAACTTCCAAAGCCTAACTCCGTAATTGTATACCGAACATACGCATAGTACGACCATATATGTTGGAAAACTTCCTGTTCTTCATAAAAGGAGTCTTCCAGTCCAGTAGACTTCGGCCGTGGCTAGTTAGGTTCTGGTGAACAAACACGTACTGCGATTTAGCTTTAGTATCGGGTAAATTATATTGTATCCTCACAAAAACAACAAGAGATTACAGTCAAGAATACGAGTACTCTGTCGTTAAATAATCGTAAGTCTATTTGGTTTAGTTTAGTACTTCTGCTGACACAAAACCCACGATGTTCCACCCCATTGTCTGAGTCTGAGCTATAGAAAGGCTTTGCATACACCAGCCTACAGAATCATAAGCATTATAATCTTAATAATTATAATCTTAATAATTTTAGCGCTGGTGTTAAGTTGCTCTACCTTTGAAGTTTGAAGGGTTACTGTGTGAACCTTCCAACTGGGATACTTATTACCAGTGGACGATAGATTAAAAAGAGGCAACCCTGGTATACCTATTGTTACTACTAATAATAACATGAGATTCCATGGTATATACCCGAAACCCGGGTATTATAGTTCGACGCTTTCGATATTGAAATATACACCTTACATTATTGAAATAAAGATTGCATTTGCAATTTGAGCGATCACGCATGTCTTGAATAAGCCACCTTAACAGTAATTATTATAATCTGTTACGTATGTGAACAGTGTATGCTGCAAGTAATGTTAAGTTTCCCGACATTTTTCTAAATGCCTACATGACGTCAAATCGCTTTAAATTACTGCATGTATAAAACAATTTTGATGCACTTAGTATTTTTAAAAAATTAAGGTAAAATATAAAATCACAAGTCACATCCAAGGATTGAACTTTGCTTAGCAGATTTCTGTTTTCTTTCATATCTACTAACATAACTTCAAGCACTAGCCTTTTCGTAAAACCAAATACATTTGTGTATAAAATATACATTTAATGGGTTAGGCAAATCGTCAACCACGCTCGCCCAATGCGTATTGGTAGACTTCACATACGCAGAGAACTAAGAAAATTCTCTGGTATGCAGGTTTCCTCACGATGTTTTCCTTCACCGTTTGACACTCGTGATATTTAATTTTCTTAAAATGCACACAACTGAAAAGTTGGAAGTGCATGCCCCGGGCCGTATTCGAACCCACCATCCTCCGGTATCGGAGGCAGAGGTCATATCCACTGGGCTATCACGTATCTCACTGGGCTATTACGTATCTAATGGCTTTACAAAACTGTATTTTTTAAAAAAGAATATAGATACGTGGGTTTGATTCTTGGTCATTTCATAAATCCCACAAACTTACATAATGTCAAATTAGTACGTTACTCCCTGTAACATAGGCTCAACCTATATTTTGTACCTATACCTGCCTGAGTGTCGTCTTCCTCCCTATAGCATACATCTATAGCTCACCGAACGTCGTACATTTCTACATATTATATGTATGTAGATCGATAAAGTACTGTTCTGTATGCTATACGCGTATGTATATTACTACGCAGTATCGTCATCATATTAATCTGCCATTTGGGCATGTAGCTATTGTTCAATTGTTGAACAGATTTAAAATCACAGGTTCGATATCTTTCTTGGAACTAAATAAACAATGACTTTTCTGTGAAGAAATACTCATTATTGACTTTCAACAGTAGGTAGAGACAATTCAAATCAGAACCAGCATCAGAATTCATTAATTTGCTAGATACAACATTTCCCCCACAAAACATAAAGCATTTAAACTACGTTTTATATATCACCAAGCCGCACAAAACTGCGTGGTGTGTCTAAGCACAAAGAATACAAAAGAAGGATCATATAAGAGTAATCTTTCTCTCAATAGAGATGAGTAAGGCCTAATAAGGAGAAATTTTATGTAACACTAGATTAGAAGTGGTTATTTTTTACGTGTGGATAAAATAAATCTTTCGGACAACCTGAACAACAGAAGTACCTACTGCGGTAATCACTTCATCACAGATACTTATGTATATATGTCTATATGTATCGATGTCAAAAGTCAAATAAAAAATTCATTTAGGTTTATTATTTCAAGTAAAGGTATTAGTAAAGTATATATTAGTAAAGTAGAAAACTTGAAAACCAAAGTTACGAGGATCCAAACGCGCCTTGGTCCGAGAGCTCACAACTGAAACCAGGTAAAAAATAACATTACAAAATTTTTAACCATTTCATAGAACTCCTAGTCGCCTACTGTCTTACAAGGGAAGGCTTTGCACCAGATTGATATACGCAATATGTCTAGATACGTACGTATGTATAGCTGTTATTGCCCCAACGACATCTTCCTCCCTACAGCATATATACAACGTATATAGTGATCGATAAGATTCCACTGTGTGGGTTGCTTCATATGTGTGGGTGGTACAACTGTTAACGAGGTAGGTGCTCCCTAATCTTGAAACGATGTCTGTTGGTATCAACTACAACGTAGGGTGTACCTACTTGAGTTTTACCATCATCAGCTTATTGTCTCTCCTTTTAGGAGAGGGGAATTGGACCTCAGACCCAACACTCTTCTCCAATAAGAGGTGGTAGACTTAAGGTGATGGTTTTCGATTCTGTAACGTGTCAGATGTTAACGAAGATAATGACAAGGACCAACGTCGTAGTCTCCAAAAAGTCATAGGTGTAGTACCGTCAACTAATCATCTCTGATACTACTAATAATTTCTTAAAAGATAGAAAAACTCAATATATTATAGCCGAGGGAACGCTTGAAATCAATCAAATCTATCAGTAAATCAATTTGTTTACTTTCACACAGATATATGTATTGTTACCATTACTTAGCGTTCAGAAACTTCGAGGAAGGCGACAACCAGCAGTTTTTCAAAATTATCGTGAGTTCTCTGAGACTTCATACCGCCTTAGTCACTATTTTAGTCTACACTTTATACCACCTTAGTCACAATTAGATACAATCGCTTTACAAAATAACTTACACAATTTATGAATTTTTCGCCGTTCCCCTATTTTTTTCCATCATCAATTAGTGCAATTGTAGAGTCAATATCTCCTGAGAATACCCGATTTCGAGATGGAACGTACGTAGCGGGTTTCTTGTCGGTTCCAAACGTTTTTATGTAAAGTAAAGCCAAGGCAATTACTCGCACTGTATATAAATTATCAGTTGTTACCGGAGAGCCAAGCTCTTAAGTCTAACTTATATCTAACTCTTAAGTCTATCTCATAACATAATGAGCACAGCGGTCTACGTGAATACTGAAGAGAAACACTTTGACTCTAGCTTAGCCTGCTTAAGCTTTGATTTTCATATATTCCATGCACAATTCTGTTTTGATTTATAATTGGGTAGATAGGGTCGGTAGTAAAAAGAGGGTAAGAAAAGTTTTCCGAAGATGGCAGAATGAAATCAAATCTAGTTTCTATTCTACACGCCTACTTGGTCGCACTCTATATGTACCCCACACGTATGTTCGAATCGCCTGAGACAACATGCCGCGTGTTAATTACCGATTGCTCCCTCGAGATCAACATCAATAGCAGCGTGCCTTACTGCGAGATGACAGGGCATCCGTACCCGTGTACCCAGCGCTATAGACAACAAGATTTTGTCGTCACTTGGAGCTATGAGCATGTCTTTGCAGACGTAAGTATGCGCTCTTTTGCGTGATAATAAATTCAAGCTGTCTTATTCTCTGTTTTGGTCTTTATTATCAATGTATTAAAATAAACATCAAATCAATTGACAAAATGTCATTTAACCTCAGTGTCATACATTGCTTACTAGTGAATATCACTAGTAAGCACTGTATGACATTTTTACATAGAATCTCAATTTCGTATAAGTTCGTCGTCAAAGATGTCATGATATACGTCAAAGATGATGTCAAAGGAAGCCTGCAGGTTGGTTTAGTTTTACAAGGACAGGTTGATTTTTCAGGTTGTAGTTTTGGTGATAATTCGAAAAACCAATAAAATGACGAGGGTTCCAAGGGTATCAAATCATTTGATTTGGTTTACTTTATAAATATATCTATTGCGTACTTACTTATAAACAACTTACTAGTGACTAAGCACAACGGCTGACATCGTGGTTATCGTGCGGGAAAGGCCTAAAAGAAGATTGTGATCTGTTCTGGTTTCTATGCAGTTTGCAGTGCTAACAAAGTAAAGATTTTTTGACCAACCACTCTTTCTAAGCTTAGGACTCTCTTTGTTAGTTTCTAGTCTTTACTTACTCGTAGTTGTTGCAGAGTATAAGTTAGGAATCCAAAAATCCATTAGAAACTAAAACGATGATTAAGTAGCTATGGAACGTAGTCGCTAAGTTAGCTGGAGACAGCGACGTAAGTTTTCTTTTTCGCAATAAAATTTCATCAAGTTTTTTTGCAGAAAAATTGCAGTCATTACAACTAAATCACCTTCATGGTCCTGAATTCAAACAAGTATATGCTCTTTTTACCCGACTGCAAGAAGGGTTAGGTTTTTTTAAGTGAACGAGATCTGTTTAAGGTTTCGTGCCGTTTTCATCATGTTAAAATCAGAGCAGGTTATTTACGCCTAGACATAGTTTCAATCATATGCTGTTATAAAACCACTGTAGCTTCTCCTAGGCTTCGTTCTCATGATTTCGGGTCACATTTCATCTGAAGGTTCGCTCTTATAGATCAGTCGTTGGTTTTCAGTTTCGTCGTCGTCGTTATCAACCCATATACGGCTCACTGCTGAGCTCAAGTCTCCTCTCAGAATGAGAGGGGTTAGGCCAATAGTCCACCACGCTGGCCCAACGCGGATTGGCAGACTTCACACACGCAGAGAATTAAGAAATTCTCTGGTATGCAGGTTTCCTCACGATGTTTTCCTTCACCGATTGAGACACGTGTTATTTAATTTCTTAAAATGCACACAACTGAAAAGTTGGAGGTGCATGCCCTGGACCGGATTCGAACCCACACCCTCCGAAATCGGAGGCAGAGGTCATATCCACTGGGCTATCACTGCTCTTTTTTTGGTTTTCAGTTTAGTGATTTGATTTTATAATATACGGGTAAAGGTCCAGGTCAAAGCGAATAGAATCAGAAGGAGATCTTCAGGCATCCACAATCATCCACGGTGCAGTGTTCCCATAATGCAGCCAATCGCCAAAGGTGAAGGTGAAGAGAATACTTGAAATATGATTGAGTACGATCCAGGAAGGTTTTGAATGTTCGAAACTTTTGTACTGCTGCCATATGATATGTACTTACGCGTAAATAAGTCAGAAAGGATATTTTTGCTAATCTTTTGTAACATAATATAAACATGAAAATCCCCAAAGCTTAGACTCTATCAAAGTTTGGAACAATCTACACAGAACCTTAGCCATGAATTTAGTTGAATTAAAACCCCAAATGCGTAAATTGATATTGAAATATCCCTGTTTAACTACCCATATTCGGCCCACTGTTGAACACGTGTGAGAGGGGTTAGGCCTTAGTCCACCACGCTGGCCCAATGCGGATTGGCAGACTTCACACACCTAAAGAATCAAGAAAATTGTCAGACCAGGTTTCCTCACGATGTTTTTCCTTCACCGTTTGAGACAAATGATATTTAATTTCTTAAAATGCACTTTTGAAAAGGAGGTGCATACCCCGAATCAGATTCGAGCCCTTCGAATCGAAGGCAGAGGTTATATCCACTGGGCTATTACGTTTCAGTCATAACTTATGTATTATATATTAAATAATGATGTTTCATAGTTTAGCAGTGTGGGTGGGTAAATATATTAGGTGTGTCAATTTTTCACACAACGTTAGTGTGTGTTGGAAAACGCATACATTAATGAATTCGTGTGCTGGTGTACCTATATTCATTATTCACACATCTTTCACAAATACATAAATTGTATGTACGTTCTCACTCAAGCTATATACCGACAGTGTGTCAGTGTGTGTAATTACGTCATTATGAGTCCGTAATCATGCGTGCATCGGAAATTGATTTTCCCTAATTGGGCATAATTCTGCTGCCATATGAGCAACGATTTTCTTGAACACCATTCTTCCTTCGCATTATATCCTGGTGATTGTTGGTTTCTTGTCTATACATATTGCAGGGTTCCAGTGTAGAAGTATAGGAATTCGAAAATTTATTTATAGAATTTCATTTAATACTCGTTCTGCTTGTTTCATTCTAGGAAACGGTGATTAAGTTGCAATGAAAAGTTAGTTCATACTTCTAAGTTAGCGGGAAAAAGGAACGTTCATTTTTCTGTTTCGCGATGAAATTTTGCAGTCATCGCATCTAAATTACCGTCATTGTCCTAGCGCAAGTGTTATTACAGGTACATTTTTTTTTCATCGATTGTCCGCGAACCAATGTGCGTGTTTCGAGTGTCATTGATGCATTTCGGAATGGGGCCGGGGGGATGGAGGCAGGCCGGACAAGTATTACCGAACCGAACGCACCGCACTAGCCGTCGGATCAGTGTGCGTTTCCTAGCAGTACGGTGTGGACGTACGTCGCGTGTCGATAACTTATACGCGAAACTCGATCCCTGAAAAGAAAAATCGCATTAAAAAAAGTGAATTAAAGGTTTGTTGTAGTGCTTCGTTTGCGTTTTAAAGTCGATCATTCTCTAAAAAGTTGCAATAGAACAACTTTTTGTGTTGTTGTCAGGAATGGACATTGCGATGGTTGAGTGAGCCTTGACATTAGTAGGTACGTGGTGATTGCAAAAAATGCAATTAGCCCATCGATGAGGTTGTCTTAGCTAAGTTTCCTTTGTCACGCTAAGAGCGAGGCATTGTTTTTAAAATTGGCCTTTACTCGAGCCTTACCCGGTACCTACTTTATATTCTCCACGAGTTTCCTGGTACTTTTAAATATTCAACTTGGAAGTTGTTATACCTACTAGGTAAACTCTTCAATGTCTAAGTATTAATTACGTGCTAGGTTAACTATTTATTTCTCTTCATGCTAATGAACCTACCGGCAATGACTTTGTCGGAAAAAGGATGAATACCTGTATCAAACAATGTCTCATGGTCCAGAATTTTCATGGTTTTCTTATTGGAAAAAGTTTAGTAACTAACTGTATTATTCCTATTTAATGTTTATTCGCAAAATAAGTAGATTATTGTAATTATACCTAAATGAACATTTTGGTCGATGCCAAACATGAGGTTGTTATTCAGAAAGGGTATGTTTACATACTTGTAAATAAAATTTAAGCAATATTTATACTGAAAATTGTTATTCTTTCATTTCAATATCCAATAGGTTTCTTGTTCTTTTACATACCGTTATCAGGCTAGCAGAAGTTGGCAGGAGTTTAGTGTATCGGCACAAGTTTGAAAGTAATTTCAAAGTGCAAGCGCGCGTCGAACTAATCAAATCGTTCACGGTCTTTACAGTGCTGATAAGGAAGCACATACTAGCTGATGTTGTTCTAGTAACTGAAAACTTCTAGTACTAGGTACCTTGTTACCTACTTGCTTGTAGTGAACATAAAAATGTCCTTTAGATTGTCCTAGACCTATTTACATGAACATCGTTATCTAGATCTGTTCCATTTATTTTGAATTCAGTACCGACATTCATTTGTATTAATTTTCACATTGAGAAGTTGCTATTACATTCAAGTTTAAACTCTTTGTATGTATTTATTTGTATGTCCTTCCTCGTTCTTGTTTTTAAATTAGCTGCTACTTTATTTTCACTTTGTGCTGAAAATTTACGTAATAGGTCATGTCATGTGTGCAGGATAAATGATTGGAGTTGATGTGACGGAATTGGATGATGGGTACTAGGATTGCATAATGACATTAGTATCTCGCACATAGTAAGTGCAATTGAATTTCTTGCTTCGTACTTTCATTAAATCAACAAGGTGATGACAAAGGGTCTTGGCAGTATAATTTTACATACAATCCATGACAAGTTATACGATGATCAACAGCTTTATTGAAAACTTATTAGTTATTAATTTTACTTACATGATTATTGTATAAAAATAGTAATTATTTTATCATTAAACAGAAAACATTACGTTCAAAATTAATAAGTTAAGCTAAAGAATACTTGATTGTTGCAGCCTTCTTCTTAGATACGTTTGGAACCCTTTTGGTTTTTTTATTTAGTTTTAACTTAACAACGTCCTTTATCAACTTTTTTATTAAGTTATAATAATTCTGGTTTAATTATAGCAAATAACCTAAAATTGTCGTCAACTTTTACTCATGTTACTTCAACCAATTTAACTACCTTTAAAGATTCGTCATTTTAGTGTATTTATTAATTCCAATATTTTACTACACCACATAATAAATCCTTATAAATGGCATTAAAAATATTTTATAGATTATTATATAAGTGAGTAGGTAATGTACCTGTAGCTTCCGGTAATTAAACATATTCTTGCAATTGCATTAATGATTCTTTAACAGTTCATATCAAATTACGAGTTTTGCACCAACTCACGACTTTTATACTAATTGAAGTCTGAAAAAAATCTGTGATTGAACCACACTCGCGTTTAGCTTTTAACAATAAGGCCGCCTTTGCATGCTCATTTATTTTCTTTTTGTGACTATTTTCTTTTTTCTGTTGTAATTTTTCTTCTTCTTCTTATTTTTCTTCTACTTCTCTTCAAAATATCGGCTTTTGTTACATTCTCAATAAGTGACGATTTTTTAAATAATGTAGGGACAGGTAAAGGCTTACATATCGTAATATCAGTCAGGATCAGAGTTTTCCTCGCGCATCTGCTTGTATTATAATAATATGTAGTCTTGGTTTTTGTAATTTATAGATTTACCATTAAAATATACTGTTTTAGGGATCTTTAAATGCAGACCGCCCGCCATGTCCGTATCAGGAATGCAATTCGTCTTTATTTACCAGGTTCTGAACATCATAAAATACTAGTAAGGCCGGTCATACACGGACAGCTCGAGCAGTTATCAAGTCATCAACATAAATGGACCCCCTGAGTAAGAATCTCTTACAGTTTCAAGCTGTTGACTCTACCAACAGCTTCAAACTGTCATTGTTCAACCGCATGCAGCAGTTGCAACCGATCGAGCGATTTGTATATGTACCTGCTTGATGTGTACTGTTGTACCAACATACAAATTTAAAATGAGGATATAAATCGCTAGTCATTTCACACCTAAAAATAATTATAATTAACTCTTAAATTAATGAAAATGAATTCGATTAATAAACTTAGAACAATCCTACTAATATTATAAACGCGAAAGTTTAATATGGATGTTTGGATATTTGTTTGGATGTTTGTTACTCTTTAACGCCGCAACTACTTAACCGATTTAGCTGAAATTTGGAATGGAAATAGATTTTACTCTAGTTTAACACATAGGCTAGGCTTTTTATCCCGGAAAAATCCAAGGTTCCCGAGGGATTTGTGAAAAACTAAATTCCGCGAAGTCGCAATCGTCCGCTAGTAATTAAATAAATAAGTTATTAAATGACATGCGTTTCTACCCTCATTTCTAATTTGTTTGTTAGTAAATAGTAAACAACATCAAGTAGGGCTGTAGTATAGAAGTCTGTAGCTTGAAGCAGTCGATCCTTGCTTCAAGCTGTTCGTGTATGTCCGACTTAACGTTTCATTTACAGTACCAGTAACTGCTGGAAGTGGAACGCCGTTTAAAAGCCTTAAACGTGATCATCGCAATTTATATTCACGTGTCAAGAACTTTAACAAATTAAGAACTGTTTTTTTTCAAACAATTTAAAATGTGGAATAAGCACGCTGCTAGGCAGCTGTGTTCTTTAAAATACAATTAGGTACATCATCCATTTGTAAAACCATGGGTGTAATAAATAAGCTATCGAACCATCACGGGTATACTAATAAGGTATTGAATAATTTTATGCATAACAAGTAATTAATTTACCTTTTTCTTTATTTTAGAATCTATATTATTCTCTATTACGAGTATATACTTAGAGGAAAGTCACCAAATATGGAATTGTGTCCTAATATGGAATACCTTAATTTCTTTAATAATTTATGAAACGCAACAAATTAACGATTGATATAGTAAGCAGATGACAATATTAACGGTTTTAAAGTAAAGCATTCGTGAGTGATCCAAACGTCCAAAGTAAAATTAAATTATGGTTTGCATTTGAACATAGTAGAATCTTCATCACTCCTGAAGAAGCTCCGATTTCGAATTGAAACAAGATACTTACGTTAAAGGTTGTTGTCCCACTGATTCGTCAGTTTTTTATGAAAAAAGAGTAAACTCTATACTGTGACAAATATGTATTTATATTCAGTAATTCTTTAATTAAATTAATTTAATAATATGATGATTGTAATTAAATTACTGGCAATGTTTCATTCTTTTTTTTCGTTTCTAAAACTCAATTTTAAAGAAAATAACTCATTTTTTGTCGTTTAAAAATGAAGTTATTTGTAACTAGCCAGCGTCCCGCATTTCAACAGCATAGTTCCAGTTTTCGTGAAAATACGGGGATAAAATATAGCCTATGACACTCACAAACAACGTGGTTTTCTAGAGGTAAAAGAATTTTCAAAATCGACCTCTACAATACCACAAACTTTGCCTCATTATAAAATTAAGTGTACCTATATAACTATATTTGAATTAAATTATTGATTTTAAAAAAATGCTATGTTGGTTTTTTCAAGGGTATTTTGACAAACATGTCATCTAGTTATTATAATTAGTGAAGTTAATAGGAAGCAACAGTGGCAGCTGTGAGTAGGAATGCAATTCGGTCAGTGCACTGGGTAGGTACCTACCACAGGCTGGCGATATCAGCAAGGCCACGTAATAGCTTTGGGCACGCTCGCTGTTCTTATGCACACCATCAAAGAAAATTGGTCCTTTAAATTCAACCGGCGTTTTTTAAGTTCTTTTAACTTACCGTACAGCACTGGGTTGAAATAAATGTTGTGTACTTATCTTACTTACACAGTGCACGTTGCTGATTTTTGTTATTATATACAGGATGTTCCGTTAACAGCACGATTGACAATACTCTACAGCTGACAATACTAAAGTATTTTTCAGACAGTATGGGTACGTTCACAGTCGCCTGTATGACGTTCATAATACGTACTATTATCGTTAATCGCGGCAAACTTTCAAGAGTGAAACGAACTGTCACCGGCACCATTCTACAATAAAGAAATATTATGTTAGCCAAAATTTTACGGTTTTAAAGTTATACTTATTGATTTTTTTACAAAAATTTAGTGCATTTCCATGTGTTGGAAAATTACTGCGTTTATGTTATGATTCGGAAATCATTTAGTTGTTTCTATTTGTTAAATAATAATAGTTTATTTTTTTCTATTTCGATGGGGGTAGGTAGGTTTTTAGCGTGACGACAAACTCACAAAAATGATTTTGTTATTTTGTTGAATACGGTTGAAGTAATCATCATAAAGTTCACTTCGTCAGTGTGAACAGATTTGAACAGGGAATATTTTTGTCTATCTCAAAAATGTAAGCAGATAAATAAATTCATTTATATATTTATACATACAGGTATTATACAACCAATTCACAGAATAAAAATGTTCCCTGGGACTGATTAAAGTGCCAATATTTTTTCAAAATTTCACACAGGCAAAATTACTGAAACACATGTAATAATGGGGAAGAAAATTCGTTAACTTAAATCCAACGTTAATCGGTTTGCAAAGACTTAAAAACAAGCTTCTAAATAAACGACCGGGTGTTCCTTTTTGCTATTTTTATTATATATAAATTTAAATAATAAAATGTATTTATAAATATTTGTTATAGTTATCTTTTAATCTGTCTGATTGAAAAGTATAGAATGAAATATTTTGATTAGAACAAATTAATTTGAAATTATTTAACGTATGTTTATGTTTTTCATTAAATATTGAACTGCGTACTTGTTATTCAAAGTGCAATGACGTAATAGCCTCATTCAGTCCAACAAGCTCAGCACAATGTATAAAAAGTTAATCGTAAGTATTTTATTTTCAAAACTCGGTCAAATGGTAATCAGAAAACAAACACCACACACACACTAGGTACCAGTATACACACACTATACGATTTATTACCGAGTCAACGTAAATAGGTACCTACTTAACTGCCGATTTAGAAAACCATACGCCGAAGCAAATTCAGCTGATAAAGCGAACTAGCAACACACGTTTTTGCAAATTCTGTGTACACTTGCATAGTTTGAAAATTTTTGCACGGAAACAATTACAAGTGAATTTTTCAAATTTAAATATAAAAGCCATATACTTTGGTTCGGGAAGTAGATTTTTCGGAGCAAAAGCCAGCAAGAAACTCAACACTTGCTCTTGCTTTAAAGTGATTATTATTAATTTATAATTGACAGTTAATATTGTCCTGTCTTGTTTGCCAAGGAAAGCTTCAATAATCATTTGTCATTTCAATTGAATACTGAATAATGGATCTGTTTTGTAAACTTTTATACGCGAAAAACAGACGACGAATTCAAGACGTGACAATAACCTCCTACGTATAGACAATAGCAAAATAAATCAATTATCCTCTGTTCGGAATGAACTTCCGCAAGTTAACGCTTGCTTCTATTCAATATTTTTCAGTTGTATGAAAACAATTGCAAAATATCTGAAATTTCCAACAATAAATCTGAAACTTTAGGAAATAGTGAAAAATACTCAAAAGAGTTTTAAGGCCCAATTTGTTAAAATTAAAACTTTATTTTTGAAAATTTTCATCATTCCCAGACAGGTGGTTTTTGTGATTTTTTTTACTTAGAATTGTCACCTTTTATTTTTTTTTGTGAAAAACTCGAAAGCATTTGCAAAAGTTGGACCAGTCTAAATGAAGCTGTCACAAAAACTGCATTCGAGATTGAAATGCCGGCGTTATCGCTTATCGCAAGCGGCAAAAGAAGTCTTTGAAATTTAATCTGTCCAGACCTTTACTATGCTTTTGCTGTCCTGGTAACTTCATTGCTTAAAATGCAACTGTGCATGGAATTTCTTTACGGTAACGCCTGTCCAAGGTCTTAAAATAGTACCTTATATCATAGTCGTATAAATTCCGTGTGTTAAGTTTAATTGAATTCATAGTAGATTACATTACAAGAAACATGTGAACATACATCAAACGCATCGCGTAGACCAGTTTGAGTTTTAAGCCTTCCTTCTTTAGCATGGTAGTCGTTCGGGATTTAGGCTTTTCCACTTTTTATTAGGCTTAGTCACTTGGGCTTTACTTCTAGTTAAAGGTTTGATTCATACAATTCCAATACAGTAAACGAAGTTTACACGAATCAAAGGGTATTTAAATTATCAAAACATATTACGAATACGGAATTGTTTTCAATATAATTGAAAAACAAAATTAGTATGTTCCAAACAGCCAATGTACATTTCAATCATTATCAAAACAAAAAGTAATCAGTCAAAACAATTGGTCCAAACAACCTCCCCGTAATCACCCCACTGCCGACAAATAGATAGTTGTGTATTTAACGGTAGCAAACAATGATCATTGGAAAGTATTGCGCAAATAGGGGCGCTACGCAACCCCTGCTGAAGTTTCCGTCACGAAAATATCGTGCAAGAATGTCTATTGGTTCCGTATAATTAAATCAATACTGCATGATACAATTATTCAGAAACTATACAATATAACAATAACATTAACAGTCGCAATATAACAATAGTAATAGGGCTTTAGTGACAGCTTGTCCACTGTTGTGTTCCGGTGAAGGGCATAGTTGTCTATGGGATTAGACACATGAGGCTTATGATCTGTGCCTCCGGTAGACGTGTGTAGTACGAGGTATGGTAGGATGTGTTCCTTGCGTGATGTTATAGGCTATGGTTTTATATTTACCATCAGGTGGTATTAGCTACACCTATTAGCTTGATACGCAATTTTTGTTTTCTATAAAAAGACTTGACATAAAATTCTTAATTGGGTTGTTTCTAAAAAATAAATAGTTCTCTACTACCCTGTATAATTCATAATTCTTTCTCATATACGATTAATATAATTATATTTTGCCTAAGCCCATACGACTAGCAAATTTTTATTTTTTATTCTTTTTTATATTTATTTAGGAAGTTTTTCACAGTGTCGCTCCGTAATTCATTTTGCAATTTAAAGCACGAATCTTTATCGAGGTATTATAATTTGAATTGAATATGCAATTTCGAAAAGGGCACGTGTCAGATGTTCTGTAGGTACATATGTCATCTCACAAATATAAAATATCTAATAACATATTTCTATTAATATTAAAATACATAATTTTAGTAATTTTCGAAAGATAAATAATTAACACCTAAATGTAACACAATAGTAATTTTAAAAATTAAACACTGTTTTCGAAAATAATGAGATATTATTTTCAATTTTTATGAACATTTTAAATTTCCTGACATTTGATCTTTTCGAAATTGAATATTCATAAAATTGAATATGACAATATACTTTAATTAAAGATTACAAGCGAAAGTTTTAGATGCATCCTTTTTCTGTAGTGTCACATGACGGTTTTCAGTGTTTTGCAACAGAACCCTTACGCTGTGACTGACCTACGCAACCCGGCGCAAAGACGGGCCCTTCCTGCGAATTCGCGATATTTATGAGTTTTCAGTACGAACCAGACGCTTGCATTAAAGATTTATGGTGCCCGTATCGAAAGAGGTTATATTCCACCAATATAATTATAATTTTTATTCTGTAACAAGTTTGCGCACGATATGGTAACTGATGGCTACTTGAACCCCAGATTAGCCCAAAACTATTTACTTATCATCAGGTGAGATTGAATTCAAAGGCTAACTTGTAAGGAATAAAATAAAATAAAAAACGAAAAAAATCTGATCTGAGGCTAAAATCGCTTGACTGAAAATATTTCATACGTCTATGTACTTATGTATCTTTATTTCGGGTTAAAAAGTGGTTTACAAATAAATAGTACGAGTTCTCGGTATCATAGAGGTCGCTAAGTTGAGCTATTGCGTTGATTATGCAATACTTATTTAATTAGGTAGCTGTCACATGTACTTTGTCGTGTGTTCTGTGTGAGTGTGCGTGATGTATGTATGTAAGAGTTAATCATAAATTACATGTGAATTTAACAAATGTTAGAAATTCATTGCCCATTATTTTACTTTAAGTTCTCTTATTTACTTTTGGTTCAGAACCTAAACTGGCAACGAAGCACTACAACAAACTTAAATATTCATAGAACCTACGCATAAAATGGGGTCAGAATATTAAATAACAAAACAAGTGACAACTTAACCAAAGACAAAAGTAGACTTTGTTAAAAATAAAATCTCAAGATGGCCGCTAAGAGAAAAGCTGGGGCACTTCTGCAACACGTTCTGCCAAAGGTAACTTTTTACTTATCCTCAATAGTTGTAAGTCATCGCCAAACATATTTGCCCCGTCTAATCACTAGATTTACTACGCCGCAGAGGTCACACTCAATGGTCAAGTTAAACATGCCAAGGCTCTGGGACTGGTAATATAACCAGGTTCCTAGCAAAGTACTAAAGTCCAGTTAAAATAATTAAAGGAATTTATTAACGACACCCGCGGTAGTCCGATCGAATTAAAAATGGATGTCAATGTAGAAGAGGCCTTCAAACTTGTCGCCTTCCGAGTGCGGTCGGGTAGCAAACGTTGCCGCATCGAAATTGGCGCCAAAGTCAGTTTTCCCGCCGCGGGCGGTTCGCCTTGCAAAATGGCGGAGTCTCGAATGTCACGCAGCAACTACATTAGTATGGACAAGACTACAATACTACTGCAACAAACCACGACTTTTTGTTATTGCAACTCTAGTATATATTATATTTTAATATTTAAGTATTATAATGAAACTTACATTAGAAATGCTTCCTAAGATTTTTTGTACAATTATTACCAAACTTACAAATTCGGCTAATTTTGTTAGTTTATTTATTTTAACTGATTAAAAAAAAATTGTCTGCAATAATTAGTTCAGTAACAACTTAACTTTAACTTAAAAAAATTTAAATTTGGAACCAAATAAATATTTTGATTTGTTTATCATTATTATTTGTTCTTTTTATTAATATCAGGATATTCATGTGGTATAATTTTGCATTACGGCGTTTACCTAGTATCTTTTTTGTGAGTTTTGTAATGAAATTTAGGCTTTATAATATCATCTCTAGGTACATCTCTCTCTTTTCTGTGAGTAACAAATGATTCTCAGCAGCAAAACGAAATGACTTTATAATGTTGATGAATAACAACATCGTTGTTGAATAGGCTATTTACAGGATTTAAATAAACTAAACTACACTATTCCTAACTCGAATATAATAGTTTCTTAATATTTTCATTATTTTGATGAGACAAACCCTTTACACACTGCTGTTTGCCCTTTGGCTAAAATAATTTGGTATTATTTTAAAGTCAGGTCGTTTAGTTTCAACTGTAGCTTAGCAAATACAGCGATTTAGCAGGTAGGTTCGGTAGGTTCATCAGAGGCATAGATTAAAAAAAAAATATTACATTTTTTATACTGGATTGTCATTTAGCTCTTTACCTAACATCAGATGAAATCGCAATCCAGTGCTAACTTGTCATCGAATTAAAGCAGAAACTATAAAAGTGTAAATAACTATCCACATTATTCCAACAAGGAGTGACCAATGAGGCGCCGGGCGACCTTGCAGCCTACCCTACGTCTAAACTTAGCATAGCTACAGCTACCTACATCTACATCTAACGTAATGTTATGGCTTCTACAGTAGCTCTATACATGTGCAAGTAACGTTCGAGTGGGATGACACACATTATACTTTAGGAAGCCAGTATGCCAATAAAATATGGGTTTAGTTGAGACGTATTTGGATTTGTTTGCAAAGCGACTTAAGCGACGTTTCTTGTATAAAAAGAAACGGCCAATGCGAATCTGACTGGCTTGCCGAGGGTGCTTTAAAATTTGCGGTTTTGCGAAGAATAGTACAAATTAAATAGGGTTATTATAGCGGCAAATAGCTTTAGACTATTCTTTATTATGTATTAAGTTACTACCATCACTGTGATATATACCTAGGTATTGAATGAATATTGAATATTATTAAGTTGGAATTTGTATTGTGCCTAGTCATTGTGTTGATCTTAATTTCATTTTCCACATGTTTAAGTCAAATAATTGATTGTTTGATTACTAAGTTTAGGAAGCTTTAAAGAAGCGAAAGTTTTTGTTAACTTCAATTACCTGAATATGTCTAACTTATCTGAGTAATTAGCAAAGTTTTTAAAAACATATATGTACTGTAATTTATTTTATTAATTTATATAATATTTGCTACGATTACATAAACAATAGTCTTCTAAAAAAATTAATTTCTCAGTATGCTACGTTATATCTACTTTCGTGCATAGTTTCCAAGTCACTTAGACCTATGTCTAATCTCCCATCGAGGTCTAGGATTATGTTATTAGGTCTGTCACCTGTCAAGTGTCTAGTGCACTAAGTCTAGACCCAGATGAAGCTAGCGAGCTTTGAAATACACCTATAAATATAGAAGTCTTCTTGCTTAAAGCCGGTCATAATCTTATAGGTGCATAAAAATTAATTGCGGTTCGTAGGTTTAGCTAAAACACGAAAATAGCTTCCTAATTTTGTTGGTTGCAGGTTGCAGGGGTGGTTTGAGAAAATTAAATGAGATAAAATCGCAGAAAAATATACATAAAATGGGAAAATTTTAAATTATTTGTATAGACCTCGGCAAGTAAGTTGAACCAAAATGTCAGTTGACCGCCCAGATACAATTTATAAACAAAAGCGTTAGACGCGTGCTTCAGGATTGCCTGGTACAATAAAGATGTAAAAAAAATCGCTTGTCTGTAAAGTCGGTTTACTGACGATAGTTCCATTTTTCAAAAGAAAATGTTAGTTTTTCTAAAATACTGTTTTATATCTTCATAGACCAGAATATACTTTTTTTCCTGTAAAAAAAGTTGGCAACCCTAGAGCGAGGGAACGACGCATGACGTCATCTTTTTTCGAGTGTGCAGCCGGCTCCATCGAATTGTAAGACGTTGTCACGTCAATAATAATTGAGAGTTGCAATTTTTGTGGCACGTCTTAGCGTACGTAGCAAACACCCGAAAATTGGTTACTGTGCGTAGTTCAACTGACGAGCCGCAAACTATACTTTAGTACGGCAATGTCAGTTTTAGTTGGTACGAGTTTAAATCTCATGGAAATGGTACAAACACCAAGGGTTTGACCACCGGACATGCCCTGCAATGTCCACCAAGTTAAGGTATAGATATATGTATAGATAGATTATGATGATTGATGGGCAACCTTAACCCGCAATTGTCTCGCTAATAGCAAAGCTGTAAAAAATATACTTAATTTTAACTTTTGGTTTAGCACCAGCCATATTTCTGCTAAAAAAGAGTCACCCAGATTGAAATAAGTGCGCAAAATAGGCCAAGAGTACGAGAGTACGCGTAAAGCCTTTATACACGGTAGTCACACGTACCAAGATAGCAGCATTGAATAGATGGCTTTTCTAGAACTTAGGTTAGATATTATGTCATGTGTCTGGGCTAACGGCCAATCTTCAGGATGATATATACCTAGTACATATTAACAAATATTTAACGTTTTATATAATATATATGCGTTGAAACTTCGCTGGATGTGACGCAGATGTATCCGCGGTGGATTTACAAGACGGAGGTCCTGGGTTCGATCCCTGGCTGGGCTGATTGAGGTTTTCTTAATTGATCCAGGTCTGGCTGGTGGGAGGCTTCAGCCGTGGCTAGTTACAACCCTACCTGAAATGACGTACCGCCAAGTGATTTAGCGTTCCGATACGATGTCGTGTAGAAACCGAAAGGGGTGTTGATTTTCATCCTCCTCATAACAAGTTAGCCCGCTTTCAAAAATGAAAATATTTTAATATAATAAAGGCCGGGAGCGACGGCTTAACGTACTCTCTAAGTGAAGACCAACGAAAACCAATGATTTCCATCAAAATAATTACAAGTCGTTGGTGTTATATTAAAACTAGTATGCATAGGGCTTACATGACCTAAATTTGTCAAAGATTTTGACACTGACAGTAAAAATGGATGCACTGGAGCCGAGAAAGCGTGTTCGCAGAGAAATAACCTCATCCCGAGCGAATGACTGAATGAATGCAGTGCTATTCAGCGTGACGAATAGGACGGTGTATGAGAGTCGACGAAATGACGCGTTGACAAATCTGAGGTCACTGGGGCGATTAGAGTGACTTCATTAGTGAGGCGGAACATTTTACATCTTTTTTTTTCCGCATGTATTTATATTATGTAGGCTCAGTATACCTCTGAGTGATCAAATTAGAAATGCGGAGATTCGTAATCAAAGTTACTGACATACTTGAAAACATAGAAATAGATATATCCATCTATGTTTGACGCGTTGTTTTCGGGTTCAACGACCTCTCTAGCGCAGTTGGTAATGGTCCTGGGTTTGATTCACAGCTTTTTAGGACTTTATATTTTTTTAATTGGTCAAATCCGCTTGGTGCTCAGTATTATTCACATCATAAATGCAAAATCACTGCCTGCCCTGAAGACCCATTCTGAACGTATTGGCGAAGGAATTTTCTATTTTGTGCAACATCTACCTACGAATAGTGCATACCCTAGTTATCAAACATGTGCACTCCACTGCTGGTGGTAGGCATTGGCAGTGGCTAGTTGTCAACCTACCAACAAAGACGTACCGGAGAGCGATTTAGTGTTTCGGTACGATGCCGTGTAGAAACCGTCAGGTACCTATGGGTAAAATTGTAATAAACCTATTACAAGTAACTCCGCTTCCATCTTAGACTGCATCATCACTATACCAGGGGAGATAGCAGTCAAGGGCTAATTTGACATTGAAAAAGTAAATCTCTAGTTTCTTGTTCTTTGCTCTTAGCTCAACGAGTCGCATAGTGATATAACAATCATCATATCAGCCGATGGACGTCCACTGCAGGACATAGGCCTTTTGTAGGAACTTCCAAAGATATTTTGTTGATCTACAAAGAATTGCCCGATAATGACCACGCTAGGCATGCGGGTTGGTCAGCGCAGGGCCAGATTTCTCGCACCGGTGTCGCTGCTGCCCGACACCGGCCTGTGCCATTTAAAAATCCAGCCATTGTGAATGGTTATACCGCCACTTGTCGGTCGCTAGAGCCTCGTCAGTCCATCTGCAGGGTGCACCACGAGCAGGTGAGGCTGGCAACTGGGGAGACTGACTGGTACTAGCCTCCCCCTTGCACTCCCATACGACTGTGGGACATACGAGCTTGAAGAAGCGACAGGCGTCGGGATGCCACAGTAGATACAATGAGGACTCCGCACTGATTAGCATAAAATATGCAAGATAGTAGGCCTAGGTACCTAGGTCACTGTAAATCTCAAAGTCCAAACTTTAAAAATTTACTAGATACAAGATTCTTTTACAGACTTTTATGCAGTTTGCACTGTACGTTCTTTATCATTTTCCTGTCTAATCTGTTACCTGGAAAAGATTTGCCTTGCCGTCAGGTACATCTAAAATTTAATATTACTGAGAGTTGTTCTTCCTATAAATAGAAAAATGTTTTGCTTTTCCAATGTTTTCATCAGATTAGAATAAATTCAGTGGGTAAGGCTCATCCCTCAATCAAGAGAACGAATGAATGGATGCAGTTCATCTTGATGAATGAGACAGTACATGAGTGCTGACGAAATGACGTGGAGAGATTTCATTAGTAACACGGCACTGAGAAAGTATACATAATATAGTTTTTTTTTCTACGTTGACTCAAAATTATTTTTATAATTTTAGATATATTATTATCAATATATAATAATTTATTTATTTCCCGAAAGCAATATTGACCAATTTTAAAGTGACATGATTGTGCGTCCTTTTATTATAAGAGGTCAATGATTAAAGTACAATATAGGTATGAAATATTACGTCAAATATCTGCCGTCATTTCGGAATATTACACCGCAATTCCTATAACTTTATATAAGTGAACACACCGCGCAAATAAGAGATCCCAAGCGGTACGCATCAGATTAAGAAAAATTCTTTCGCGTCACCTACAAAAACGAGGCAACCACGAAGCCCGTTAGGAACCCCCGTGGGCCGACGGCGTCTGCTTCAAGTAATTACACCCCGAACCCTCCCTAACACTCCGCCCCGCACCCACCTCTCTGGGATAAGTAAAAACAATATTTTTACGCGACCATAGCAATGGAAGTGAAAAATAGATTCGGGGGGAAAGACGATTTTGTCCTACGCTTTCGTTGAACTATCTGATCTATAACTAACCTTGAAAATATTAAAACAATTAACGGATTTTTCTATGGCGCTTACTCAATAATATATTTGAAGTCGGACAAATGAACCATGGTAATGTAAATTAGAATTACCTTTGTAACACCCACAGAACAGACAACGCTAAAAGCTAACGTTACCTCTTATATCTGTGGTAACACCTATGTAAGATGAAATTTAATAGGAGACTCCTTCCTTAGAGCCGTGTAGCCCAGTGGATATGATCTCTGCCTGCGATTCCGGAGGGTGAGGGTTCGAATCCGGTCCGGGGCATGCACCTCCAACTTTTCAGTTGTGTGTATTATAAGAAATTAAATATCACGGTGAAGGAAGAGCATTGTGAGGAAACATGCACACCAGATAATTTTCTTAATTCTCTGCGTGTGTGAAGTCTGCCTATCCGCATTGGGCCAGCGTGGTGGACTATTGGCCTAACCTCTCTCATTCTGAAAGGAAACTCGAGCTTAGCAGTGAGCCGAATATGGATTGATACTGATGACTCCTTCCTTCGGGATATACTTTTGAAGTAAAGAAGAGTTATTTGATTTGATTTTTATTTAAAACTAAAGCTTCTATAAATAATTCTACAAAATTCAATACGAAAATACTAGAAATCTTTGTTCTGTGCAACTTTGTGCTTTGCAATAAATTGTGTAGGTATGTGCACAATTATTTTTATTTATTAGGCAAACCGTACAATGTTATCATAATAGTTAACGTTGATTGTATATTATCTATCACTAATACGGCTAAAAACGGTTATAAGGATTTAAAACATTTATTTTCTATCAAACCAAATGATTGTAATGCAACGCATCTTCGGCCAATGCATTCCAAACACGTCAACGACAGCAGTTGATTTTGTAAGCAGGAAGATGCATTACGTAATGTTTCGCATGCCAGTGGATTCGTTCTGACCTTGACGCTTGCACAGATATTGGCAGCTAAATTAGCAATACCTACGTCCTACGTCTATCTTTATGCACCTACATAGACGTAATGTACTTAATTTTGCGTTATATAGGACAAAATCAGTATATACTCCGCGCCACGAAACAAGTCCCGTAGACGCGGCGCTAATGGCTTAATGGCGGTCTTATTGTCATTTGTGTCGTTGGGCGCTGTCAGTTTTAGTTCAGGGTTTAGCCGCGGGATATCTTTCGGAGTCTATATAAACTATTAAAATAAAAAATGGTTTTGGTAAAAGCTTTAGATGGAGATTATGGTAGATGTATACTTTACTAATTTTGTATAGTAATATATGTACTTGGTTTCGGTAAATACCTGGTTGTTTTTTATTGCTATTTATGCTAATATAGGACAAAATCAGTATATACTCCGCGCCTCGAAACAAGTCCCGTAGACGCGGTGCTAATGTCATAATGGCGGTAATTTTCATTTCGTAATGGCAGTCTTATTCTCATTTGTGTAGGGCGCTGTCAATTTTAGTTCAGGGTTAAGCTGCGGGACTCCTTTCGTGGCGCGGAGTCTACATAAACTATTACGCAAAATGGTTTTGGTAAAAGCTTTAGATGGAGATGATGGTAAATTCACTTTTTCCATTCACTAATTTTGTATAATAGTATAGGTACTTGGTACCGGTAAATACCTGGTTGTTTTTATTGCTGTTTATGCTATATCAATCCATATTCGTTCCCATGGGTGACCGTGAAAAACAACGAAATTATTTTCATCGGGAGATTTGTTTCGTTCTATAAAAAGATTTGTTTACTTTAGGGGAATTACAGTAATTTCCTAATAATGTGTTGTAGGACTGTATCAAATCTATTCGTTTTTATTACCAAAACCGATGTTATTGGATTTTAAAGTAAAATAATAGTAATTATTAAGTTCGGATAGCCTCGTAGAGAGACTCGTAGATATTCCAGCAGTACCTACTGAAAGCATTAGGAGATAAACCATTTTTAATTTTTGATTGTGACTATCCATCTAGTAAGCAATGTAATATGATTGTAATACCTACTAGTATGATTTGTGTTAGGTTGGATATTGTTACATGAATCTATATACGTAGTAATTGTGGATAAGAGGGCAATATCAGCGTACGTACCGTGAAGTGACCTTGTGTAACCATCGGATCGGTTCAGATCGATTTCATTGTGCTACTTTATTTTGTGTATTGCTTAGTCCTTAGAGATTATTTTGTGGACTAGTGTGTGTTTTTATTTATTTGCTTATACTTTGCTGAAGGTACTTATGAAATTAAAAATTAAGGAAATTGCACATAATATTAGAAATTTTCCGATAATTTAACGACAATTTTGATAGATATTTGTTACTCAATCACAGTTTAACGGCTGAAAGGATGGCCACTGAGATAGATTATAGTCTAGTATAGCACATAGGCTACTTTTTATTCCGGTACTCCCACGGAAATGGGGTCGAAGCGAGTGAAACCGCGGTGCATAGCTAGTCTAGTACTAATATTAATATTAATAATATTATACAAGACAAAAGCTTTGTATGTTTTGTGAGGTTGTAAGGGGTAATCACTGGATATACTGAACCGATTTTGAAATTTCTTTTATCGCTAGAAAGTCACATAGTTTATGAGTGTCATATGCTATATTTCACCACCGTATTCCCACGGGAACGGGAATCAAGAGGTTGAAACTGCGTGACGAATACTAGCCTATATCAATATTATAAAGAGGAAAGATTTTATTGTTTGTATGTTTGTTTGCATTGAATAGGCCCTGAAACTACTGAACCGATTTGAAAAATATTTACACTGATGGGAAGCTACACTATCCGCGAGTGATATAGGCTATATTTCATCGCCGTATTCAAACGGGAACAGGAATTTAGCGGGTAAACCCACGGGGAGTCGGCTAGGTTGTTCATAAATTGATATTTCATCATGTAAAACCGTAGGCTCCAGTGACGCCGTTGATCACATTTGTGAGCATCCTCTCCACCGTAACTACGAGTAGGAAGCTTTCAGAAATTCGCCGCCGTTCTACAACCCCGCTCTGGTTTTTCGAGGCCGAGCTTCCCCTTGTTAGGGAGACGGCAGAATTGTTCGAAGATTTTGTAAAGATTTATCTCTTTGTCCTCGAAAGTCAAAATGTCTTTATTGAATAGTTTTTATTTGGTAAAACGTTACTATAACCACGTTTCTATTATTAATTAAATTAAGCAAAGCCAATAGATTTTAAAAATTCTAATCTTTGAGTTATATGTAGTAGCTATTTTGTAGTTTTCTCCTTAACTGTTTCGAAATCTTTGTTTACTTTTGTGTTTATTAAAACAACTACTTTACTTTTATTTGCCTACTACAATAATTAAGTGCAAAAGTAACATACTTGTAAATGATTTACACGTTTCATTCATCCAACTAACTAAACCATGGGCTAAAATTAAATGTCACAATATCAGTTCAGGGAAATAAATAAATCTTATGAGACTCCGCAAACAGCATTTTTATTGTGGCCAATAGGTGGTATTAGTGAAAAATTGGTTACAGATTTTAAAAATTAAATTAAAATCAGCGGAAGACTATCAGTAAAAACCCTGGCGGAATAACATAATTACTGACCTATATTCGGCTCACTGTTGAGCTCGTTGTCTCCTCTCAGTATGCGAGGGTTTAAGCCAGTTCACCAAACTGGCGCAATACGGAATGAACCAACAATTCCCTCCCTCAGAATCAAAGTCAGAGGTCACACCCACTAGGATATCACGGTTTTTAGCCTGCAGAAAGCGTTGCGAATGTGTATGCTCCTTTAGTAAGCATTTCACCGCGTGCGAGCGTGATTCTTAGTCAGCCAGCGCCCCCGAGCATTTCAATTATTTATTAATTTGCCACCATCTCGCGAATCGCGCGTTTGATACACTAAACAGCCCTTATGGGTTTAATTAATGCTAGTTATTCCGTTGTGTGCACCGCCTTATGTAAGAAGCGGGGTGAATAATGTACGAGAAATAAATTTAGCAAGCGAAATTTCAAGGACCTTAATTAAATGTGCTATGCAGTAACCCGCGACAAGACAACTTGGTAGAATCCCTAATAATAATATGACCTGCCTTTTTTGTGCTAAAACAATCAAGCATTTAGCTGCAATCACGCCTGATAAAGCGATAATTAAATTAAGCGATAATGCAGCCTATGGTTGAAAGCGCTTGCCTAGAAGAAGCTTATTCTTATAGAGTGAAGGTTGAATTTGCAAATGTGACTACTTGAATTGAGTGCCAAGAAGTTGTGTTTGGCACTCATTGAGTGGGGATGTTTTTTGGTCGCTGTGCATCCACTTTTTAATAGGAAAACGATGAAAAAACCCCATTTATTATCAAGCAATTCTTGTTATTAACAATAATATAAATGATACTCGTAGAAACAGATGAAAACGTACATAGTGTTAAAATAAATATAAAAGTGACTTAACCTACCATCTAGAAAGTTTCCAACTTTTGGGCGTGCTCTTAACCGGGGACGAAAACGGTTTTTCTTAGTTTTCTCATTTCTGAATAATCTGTAGTTTTTTTTTCCGGAAAGCACCAGATTAAGTGACATTAGTACCTTTTAATAATTTTGCTTACACATGTAAGGGGCCCCTGTAGTCCGGAGGCCCCGTATCATTGATACGGCTGATAATGCGGTAGCGACGCCCCTGATCTGTTCCTACGAGAATCAATACCAAAATTCTATAGCTAATATAGTGTTGCCAAAGTCAGGCAGAAGACTGATAAGGAATCTTGACAACCCTTCTAAATGATTTATCTTGTAGTGAAATTACTCAACTACACTCGGCGTTCGCAAATCACTGAAATTTTCCCCAAAATTGTAAGAATTACGTTTTTTTATTTTATAGTTCTCCAATTATCCTGATACGTTTATAGGTTTTCTAGCAATAATAGTAAAATGTACTCGGTACATGCTTTTTGTTCATAATGAAAGTAGGTTGTAAGTATTAATGTCACTGAGAGAGTATACTATGTAATCAGCAACTAGGCTGCTGTGATTAAGCTAGTGTGATTAATTTTTGCTTGATACCTTGTAATTGTCATCGCGCCGATGACAGCTCGCGTCCGGCCCAGTAAATCAATGCTGCTATGTACACAAGTCATCGCTTATGTACCTATGTACTCCTGGTATATAGCCAGCGTTTGTACGTGTATATACGCGTACGTAGATAATCTCGTCATAGCTCGCACCCGTTATGGTATTACTGTGTGTGGGTGGTGGAGTGAGGCACGGAGGGGTGTATGGGGGTGAAAATAGTCCCCGCGTGTGCCGCAGGGGGGGCCGCTGTCCGCTTTAAAAATACTGGAGCGAACGAAACTACCGAGCCAGCAGAATGTTAAAGGAAGCCGTTTATTTTGAAAGACCGCGAAGACTCTCTCGCCCGATGCTGCACTGGTCGAGACGGGTAAAAAGTTGGAAAATGGCGAATAAAAAAGCAAGCCCCCGTTCGAGCTATTAGCGTGGTGCAGGCGAAAAATACACTTTTTTGCTCGGACTCGAGTGTTCTAAAAAGACTCCTGAAAGTTATCTCGCAATTTGAAAATTTTTAAGTATAAAATATATATCCCCTAAATTACTTAGCGGGATTAAGGTATCTACCGGGAGGTTCCATCAGTATTTAAAACATGTTTTACTTTTTTCAACATGAACAAAAAAAGACCAAGTATTTTAATTGTTGATATACCATTGCTTGTGTATAGTTACTATTGAACCTATTTAATAGATAGATATATTATATATAACGCTATTACCTGGAAACCTACCCTTAATTGGCGGTACTGGAACGCTATATCGCTTAGTAACGAGAATATTACGTATTCGAATGAATGGTATATTTTTTCTTTGAAAAACAGTTCTCAGAGTGAACAAAATATGTTGGAAATTATATAAAGTACGTAAATAACTATAGCAATATGCATAAAGTACATAACATATAACGTATAGGTATGTATAATTAACTATACATTGTGAGGAAACCTGCATAAGTACCTGAGAATTTTCTTAATTGTCTACGTGTGTGAAGTCTGCCAATCCGCATTTGGCCAACGTGGCTGACTAAGGCCTAACCCCTCTCATTGTGAGAGAAGACTCGTGCTCAACAGTGAACCGAATATGGGTTGTTAATGATTATGATGTATAGCTTTGTTTACCTATACTTCTAAACTAAAATTATAGAGGTAAAAGAGGTAAAGTTTATGGTGTTGTAGGGGGTAATCTTTGGATCTACTAAACCGATTATTAAAATTCTTTTACCACTAGAAAGTAACGTTATTTGTGAGTGTCATAGGCTGTATTTATTCCCATATTCTCACGGGATCGGGAATTATGCAGATCCGTCTCCGCGCCGAGCGTCGGCTAGTACTAATAATGTACTAATAATTCTCGGATTTCGTCCCGTAAACTGTTCCTTAACTTCCTACTTCAAAAATCACGTTATCTGTGTGTCTGTGTTATTGTCTGTAGCATGACTAATGGCGTGCACTTCATAGACGCAAAAATGCACTGCCTACCCTAAGGACTCAGTACAAATCTATGTTTGGACAACAGAATACAGTTGGACAAGAAATCTTTAAATTTATACTTATAGTGCATATCCTAGTTAAAAACCTTATGCACGCCACTTGTAGCATCGTACCATACATACCACTGTTTAGAGGTGACGTGATCGTGATGGTTCTTATAATACGATGGAAATAATTTTAGACAACAGTTCATGATTGTCGAGGTTTCTCTAAAATGTTTAATTTTAAATTTAGATTTTGTATTAAAATAATTACAAAAGTTAGAAAGACATCTGTCCATTCCATCTATTCCACGTCTATATTGACAAACATAATAATTCAAAATTGGTATTATATTGCAACAAATTCTTGATTTATTTGGAACTCGCGACTTTGTTCGCGTGAAATTGTATTTTTTACAAATCTCGCGGGAAGAACCGACACCGACAAGTTACAACTTGTCCGTCGTGATAAGGTTAAAACAATGAATGCTCAGAACGCGTTATGGATTTTCTTCATTGCGACAACGCGTTGAGATCGAATAGCATGTCAGCCACGACACGTATTTCGCTATTTGGTCTATCTGTGATTGTCACAACGCGTCGTGCGCTTTTTCATTAGAGCCATAACCCGAATTTCGCCATGTGGATGTTTTGTTGTGACTATTTTTCCGCTCACTGAGCGTTTCGATCTTTGAGCGTATCATACACACATCATATTATACACATACTATGTTCCTAGCAAGCACTTTCAACCCCTATTTCGACCTCGCTTCTTTCGCCTTCTAATTACCTATATTATTGCATCTTTTATAAATAATAAATAGTCTACTAACCATTTCACAAAAATATAAATCAAAATACGAACGATTTAAATAAAAAATTGTGAAAAATTGTGGCATTATTTTTAGTATTTGTCTGGTAGGTACATACCTATACCTAACAGTTTTTACAAAACTAACTTGATAAATGAAGTACTCTAACCCCTGTTTCACCCCCATATGATTTAATTTTCGCGACAAAAAGTATCTTGTGACGTCTTACGTATTGTGTTCTCAAATCGTGCCAAGTTTCATTTTAAATCATTCAGTAGTATCAGCGTGATGCTTGGTCAACATAACATAAACGGACAGACAGAGAGACAAAAAAAATATTTTTGGCTTCAGAATCGCGTAACTAATATTTTCAAAATATCTTCAATGTACTTATATAGTAATGTAATTGTATAGTTGTAATATATAAGTATAGATTTTGACTAAGATCATTATTCACTGTATCATTGTTTGTTTAGGCGTTAACGATATGTTACGTCATTATCGCGGAACAAATGATGATAAGTAGGTGTAAAATTATATTTCTTTTGTTGCTTGGTGGTTGTATAAAGCTCTCTGTTCTCGATCTACAAGACTACTAGAGATTCTGTTCAATTGCTAAACACAATAGAGTAGGTAAGCATAAGCAAAATTTGGCTTGCTGTTGAGCACAGGACTTCTCTCAGAATGGGAAGGGATTAGGCTAATAGTCCAGCACGCTGGAGAATAAAGGGAATACTCAGGCATGATGTTTCTCCTTCACCGTTTGAAGCAGGTGATATTTAATTTCATAAAATGCACGTACCTGAAAAGTTGGAGATGCATGCCCCGGGCCGGATTCGAATCTACGCCCTCCGAATCAAAGCCAAAGGCTATCACGGTAAACAAAGCATATACTATGTATATCGAATAATGGCAATATGTCGATATGGTTAACTGTAAGTTCGAAAACGAAGACTTTGGGATTAACAGAAAAAAATATCGGTACTTAATCAAAAAAAATTGCATAAAGTAAAATCACTTGTTTAAGTCAAATTTAATACAATGGGCGCCGTAGTTACAATTTGGTTGCCATGAATATTATTGATAGAGCAACAACTGATTAAACTAACTAGGTATATATTTTAGCATTTAACTGCAAATCCATTCATCTCATTATAGATCTGGCTAAAGATATTTAATACTAGAGATAGGTCACTAGACCATCAAAACTGAGGCGAACTGTACATAATTGTCTTAATTTCAATTAGTCGCTTATACAACAAAAGTTATTTAAACACATAATACCTAAATATTGTCTACAATGTCGAGTTGTGAGTTCCAGCTGTTTTTCTTACTGTTGCTTAATTATTAGTTAACAATGCCCAGTGATAGCCCAGTGGATATGACCTCTGCCTCCGATTCCGGAGGGTGTGGGTTCGAATCCGGTCCAGGGTATGCACCTCCAACTTTTCAGTTGTGTGCATTTTAAGAAATTAAATATCACGTGTCTCAATCGGTGAAGGAAAACATCGTGAGGAAACCTGCACACCAGAGAATTCACATTGGGCCAGCGTGGTGGACTATTGGCCTAACCCCTCTCATTCTGAGAGGAGACTCGAGCTCAGCAGTGAGCCGAATATGGGTTGATGACGAACTTAACAAAGTGTCCTATGCGTGGTACTCGTTCCAACGCTCAGAAATTTTTACTACCCAGTTGCGAATAACTACCAGAATCAAGAATTTTCGTAAATATAAAAGTTGAGCGTCATATCAATATGAAGCTACTCACGGAAAATTAACTTGATAGTAATCAATTGTAAAAATGTTCCACGGATTCTGATCTATTACGCCTGACCGGTAACTTAAAGACAATAGTGGATGTTTAACACATGGACCAATGTCTAAGTTCTATAGGTAGAGTGGTAACAGCATGATCAAAGTCTATCGCGAGATAAACTAACTACGAAAACCAATCCGGAATTGCCTTTCTCGCAATTTTTATGCTTAAAAGGCACGAGTCGATTATTTTTTGATAGTACCTACTTAAGTTTGCACTGCCTCGTTGGTGCAGTGGTTAGCCTATGTGGCTGTGTATCACTAGATCCTAGGTTCGAGTTCTGAGTCGGGAGTACTGAGTTTTTGTTCGTTCTAAGAAATTTTTAGTTAAATAACTCAGCCTGGATTTGGAAAATAGTGGTGTTACACCCAAATGCCTCAGCAAGTTATGCTGTCGGTCCCGGTTATTATTATTAATACGTAAAAAATATTATCACTCAATTAAACCACTGCCAAGACGCATTAAAACAGCGTGGTGGGTCTAAGCTAAATATCACCTCTCGTTTAAGGAGGAAAACCTGAAAAGACTGACAATGATGACCGGTAACTTTCGAACCCGTAGAACACAAACCTGTAATAATGATCACTTTTTATAAAATATCAGTCACCTGGTTAAATCAGTCAATAAAATTATAACACAAAATAAATCATTGCATTAATATTATAGACTTTGTGAAACAAATAATAAGGATGTGACAAATGACAATGGCTTTTATTATCGATATATTTTGCGATCGATAATCGAAGCATCCTTCGTTGAAATTTAAATGTATTTTGTTCGTATTTTCATAATTGGGCGCGGGTGGAGGGTGGCGCCGCGGGCGTCATCACCCCCGCGTGGGTATTTAATGATTATACGCTGACTGCCACCTGATTGCCGTACCGTGCGATGATTACTGTTATCGATAAAACTAATTGAGGTGGGAATTGTTTATTTTTATATTTAGATTGACTTTTAGTTGACATCCCCATATGTTTATTAGTGGAGTTATTATCAAAACGAATTAACAATTAAAAGTATTTTAAAACTCAAATAAATTACTACGTTTATGCTATCTCTATTTACGTAGCTAGATAGTTATCTGAGAGAGTCAGACGCTTATAAAACGTCTTTTTTATTTTAACTGTTTTTATGTCATTGTATTTGATAATACTGGTAGACATGGTAGATACATTTTTATTGATATTTCTTTGAATAATTGTGAATGTAAATGTATTCATATTATGAACATCTTCGATCATGAGAACGCAGTGCAAGTTAACTGGATTATGAGTTGTTATACACGCAAATATCAATTACCATGTTTCTACTGTTATTCATGTGAATATCAACCACAATTCAATATTTAATATAATATTAGTTTTTTAGGTATATAAAACACTGATTTACTATGAGTGCTTTATTTTTGTTCTTACTTACTATATGAATGTATATTTTGTTAAAATGTATTAGGTATTTAAAGTCGTGATTGATTGAATGAACAGTTGAGTGTTTGCAACGCTATCGACCATCGACTATCGATAGATCCGTCATCGCATCACTAGTCGCGGGGTGGCACGACACGGGGGTCCGCGCGGGGGTGACGCGGTACATAGGCCATGTATCAGTACATAGTCAGCAGGTACATAAGCTGTGGATGCCGAATTTTGCAGTTATTTTGTATCGGAAACTAGGTTATTTCACAATTTATTCCCCGCCGACAGATGACCTGCAGCAGGTTTATTCGCGGGCAGGCGGTCCGCATGAATTACTTTGGTGCTAGCTAATAACGGCAATATAGCGAAATACTGCAGTCACGTTAGCCTGATATGCCGAAAGAGCCCAGCGATCTGCATTTTTTTAATCAACCGAGAAAAAGAGGGGAGCTGCGAACAGTTTAACGCACAGTCTGGATTTATTTTACTTATTTATTCGAAATTATTAATCGTAGTTTTACGTGAAAGGATTGGATTGATTGAAAGGATCGTTTGTTGACCGTGCAACTACAATAATATTACCAGAAGCAATATGGATAATTGGTTAGCCTTTGCTACTACTACGGTTGTACTTTGTAGTTTTTATATAATGTTTACATGAGTTTTCCCGGAGTAAAAGACCCCAGTATCCCAGTACCAAAGTACCTAATTATTGGCGACATTTTCAAACATATGACTCAATAATTTGTTTAGAGATACGTTGATATATTCATATTACGCGCCCATAAAAACACGTCGATTGAAAAACAGAGACATTATTTTTCTACTGCATATATGTAGTATATATGCATATATATATATATACCTAATATGCAAGTATTTCAGTACAAATACTCGTAATTTTTTTAAGAAAAATTTCTCTAAATGTGAAGTACCCGGACCCGTAGTGAAGTCTAGAAGAACAACGCATATCAAACAAACAGAAAAAACACCGTCATCATTTCTGCTTCATCTTTTAGAAGCAAGCGCCGTAAGAGTTCGCGCCCTTGTGTGATTGACATTTCACCATTACACAAAGCGTTTTGTTCCTTCGTTTGTAATGATGCCAGTAGGGTGGTACGCGAAACGAGAGGGTTCAACTTTACCGTTTTCTCACTTCAAAAAGGCTTGAGTTGGTATTTTTGTATCAAGATTTGTGTCTCTATTATTATTTCATTCATTCGACAGTCCTCTTGTGAATGACATAATAGATACAAGTACAGTATTGACTTCCTCCGTGGCGCAGTGGTAAGCGCGGTGGATTTACAAGACGGAGGTCCCTGGGATCGATCCCCGGCTGGGCCGATTGAGGTTTTCTTAATTGGTCCAGGTCTGGCTGGTGGGAGGCTTTGGCTGTGGCTAGTTACCACCCTACCGACAAAGACGTACCGCCAAGCGATTTAGCGTTTCGGTACGATATCGTGTAGAAACCGAAAGGGGTGTGGATTTTCCTCCTCCTCTTAACAAGTTAGCCCGCTTCCATCTTAGATTGCATCGTCACTTACCATCAGTTGAGATTGCAGTCAAGGGATAACTTGTAAAGAATAAAAAAAAACAGTACTTAAGCTTTATTTATAAATACCGCCAACTCAAATAAAAACTTTGGGTGAAGATTGGCGAGCACAAATAACAGTTACAGAGTTATACAATTTGTAAACCATTTGCAAGCAATTGTTTTCTTCAAGTTTTCGACTTCAATTTGTATTATACTCGATAGATTTTGATATATTGAACAAAAGGATAACAGGTGGATTTTGCCATGCGTTCACGCTTTGTTTAACCCTGCAATTATAACATTGGCTTCTGTAGCGTACGTAGAAGCTATTTCTACCTATGTTCACGGCAATTCCGCCGACGGACATGGCACAAAAAAAGCAATAATTACCTATCAATGGTAACTAACTATCGATATAACAACACGTACGCGGTAATTATGTATTCCCGTTTATGTATGCACGCATCGCTGAACCTTATCTGTCATTGAGGTGTAATTAATTACGGCTAAATTGCAGCGGACATACCGCGCTAGGTATACATAAGTAGGGAAGGGTCAACGGATATTTAGTGTCCGCATAGCAGATGCGGTCCTTGGCCACCGCCCTAAGACGGTCGATATCACCCCACCTAACTCCTAACTGTCTATGTGCACCTGGTACTTAGGGTAGGTGACACGATTACGTTTCAAGTGTTTACTAAGTAAGCACTAGTTTCCAGCCGCTACCTACTTTCCTTGTCTTTCTTAAATTATCTTGAAACCTACAAGTTAACGGAATTTAATAAGTGACTACAAAGTTACTCATTACAAAATTCCGTTTGTTAAAAACTACTATAAATATAGTTAACCTGATAACCACTGACGAAATCAGATTATTCATATTATTCATATTAACTTCTTCACTCAAATTACGTAGAACCAGTCGAATTTTACAAAGTCTCGGAACACTTTTTACTTACCGCACAAACCATTCTTACTCATGAACCTATCACTTAAATTTAACTTGGAAACCAAGGATTTGATACAAAGTTGAATGTGAAGTTTTATTTTCGTGACATAATCTACTCCATATCCAGCACTCATTAAAATTGGTACAATAGTGTAATTAAAATATAACTATAATATAAATATAACTATATTATACAGATGCAACTTTATATGTTGTACTAGTAGTGAAAGAGAAATAAAACACGAAAGTAGTATTATGTGCACTAACCAGAAGTAAGACCGTACAACAATGTAAAAGAAGATAGAGAAAAATATTCTTAATTTTAAATCTATTTATATTAAACAAGTAGCAAATAAACACTAGAAACGTATAAAATTGTTCAAGTTAAATTATCCTTTATGCCGTTGTAATAAATATCAAAATTCCTCTGAGGAGTTGTTATCATTCAAACAACGTGGAATCGAGTACAACGGCCACTTGTTGAATGAAATCTTCGTCACATCGTGTGTTTTGTGTTTTCGCAAGTTGACGCCAACCGTGAAATAGATGCCGCTAAAATGTCGCACTCTACAACATAAATTCCTTTTGTTATTTGAATATATTTAAATTTGGATTTGTTTAGTTTTAAAACGAAGTTACGGTCCCTATATTGTCTGGACACCATTTATACTGAGTATAATACTCGTATAATGTGGCGGCGTTATGTAGAACGTAATTAATAATTAATATTACACATAAGTAAGTAAACAACTATTTTTTTTAAGATTATGAGATAAAGAAAATATTTAGGTAAATAATAATTTTCCCCACCATTTTTGTGTATGTATTTCTAATTATATCTTAGTACAATGAATAATAATTTTATCTGCTACGTTTAGTGAAAATCTAAAAGTCTGTAGGCAAAGACACACAGATCTGACAAAATATTATCAATGTACGCTCACACCAAGACCGTACCAATGTTGAAGAAGATATTGACTCTTACATATTCAGTTGCAAAGTCAATTATTTTTCATTAATGTGTTAACAATCAGCGATAGAGAGTTAGAGAAAATGAAGTCTGTCCACGTGGCCTGAAATTAATACAGAATCGATTATGATGATACTGAAGTATTGTATAATTTCATTGTATAATCATATAACTGAACTTTAATAAATTCGGAACGAATATTACAGGTACCAATCCCACTTTCAATCATCCTAATCAGCATCGGCTCAATTTTGACAAAACCAAAACAGAACCATTGTTGGTATGCAGCAAACTATCAAAGCGTTATCTTATCACCTCTGTCGGAATTACCGCGCGTATGTAATCAGTGTACACAGGGTATCTCGGCCCACCGACGTGAGACATTATCCCAATAGAATCGGGATTTATCGGTGTCCACTCACACAACAGTCAATTTAAACCTTTGGTTACTACATCATTTCTATTATGGCTTTATATGGGCGGGAATCGTTGATAGCTAGCTTTTACAATTTTCATAATTTCTTTAATATTTTGTAACTTCCAAAAATTGCAACTTAAGTATTCTTAAGTGTGAAACCACTGACCTTTTCATAGTCCCCTTAATGTATTGTATTGAATTATTTAGTTATATATACTTGTATATAAAAATATGTATATAAAACTTTACCACACACATTGTTTATCTGCGATGAACTTCTAAAGAAATTAAATTATTTGAATTAAGTGTTAAAAATATAGACCTAGAACTACACTAGTATTACTGTACTAGTAGTAAATATAGCAACTAGGGCTATATTTTATCTAAATTTTTCTACGGAAACACAATCTTAGCGGATAAATCCGCAGAACAATTATAGTACGTTTAATAAGATTATTTATTACATGGGGTGAGAATATGGTTACAGTGACTTTTCCCTATATTTGTTGATCGATTTTCTTCTTTTTTATAGAATAGCGAAATAGTTAACTTGTAGTTTTTTTTATAATAGATACCAAGTAGGTAATTGGCTTACCTATCTGATGGTCGGTCAAAAACCATTAAGTATAGGTACAGAGCAACACTTAGCAGGAAAGTGGCATGCAAGGAAGACGTCCTAAAGACTACAATAGTCTTGGCTGTCCACCTCAGGCATAGGTTTTAAGCCTCATGTGTGATTTCACCGAGACTCAGCAATGTTTATAGTTGTCATGCTTCATGCTATGCTTCCGTACATTTCAGATATACTCGTAAGTGCACCATCGACGAATGTTGACAATTTTTGGAAAAACATTTATCCGCGTCGAACTTTTCTCAAATTCATAATTAAGGAATTTTGGCCACAGAAAAAACCTAAATTGAAAGTTTTAAGTTTATTAGATGATAGAGATACATAAGATAAAATATCGTAGGCAACTATGGACCTTAGATCATGGTGTTGGGAGGTACAGGATAACAAAAGCTCCTTAGTCAAAAGACCCTCAATCGTCCAAGAATAAAACGAAAGATTTCTTAAAAAATCTTTTTTTAAGAAATCATAATGGCAACTTGAAAATATTGTCATGGCAACGCTACGCCGGACATTAACGAATTTATTCAAAGACCATCGTTGCCTGCCTTACTAACTTAGGGTAGGGGTAAACTTTTAACTTACGAAGTTCTGATTGTCACTATCAGCTCTGATTCAATAATATTTTTTCTATTCCTTAATATCTGCCTGTCAAAATAGTACAGTAATGTCTTGTTTTTGATAAAAACCGTGATGCGTCGCATAGCATAGCTTTCCTTAATAATTGAGCATTATTTCCTTCTAAATTATAGAAACACCTTTTGGTAATTTTTATGAAAAAGACCATTGCAAAAATTTACGTTTTATTTTGTTCTGCAAAATATATTTATTTAACAAATTATTATCAGCAGTTAAGGAATCAAGTCTGCCTAAAATTTTCCATTGGAATAAACTCGAACAGTGGTGGTAACATTTCTTTCACTAAAAACTATAAATGTTATGGGATGGACATGTAAGGCCAGGCGGGCAAAAAAACAAGTCCGCCTCGAGGCCCCGAATAGACCTCTAAATGTCAACTGCACCAGGGGATCAGCACATACGCGAAGCTATATTTAGTGGCATGTCCATTTGAAGCACTATCGATTCGCGTTGGCGGGCTGGAGCGATGACCCGGCCGCCGTCCGTTTCGCTAATTTATTAATTATTTAACTCTAACCGACTTACGCTTATATTATACCCGGACGCGGGACGCGCCTATTAACGGTTTCTGCAGGCCTATTATATCTATCTTATAATATTCATCATCATCATCCTCGAACCTTGGAGTTTTGTAGTCATATATTTAGTAATTTCGAAAATTTTGCCTATACGCAATTTTTTTTGTTCTAGGATAACTTGACACCAGAACCAGCTGACATGAATGATGACGAGAATTTCTCAAGTAAGTAAATATTTTAACATGTTTCACCGGCTAACACATAAGTAAATCGATCACAATAATTTTGGAATTGTTTGTCCTTCATAAAATATATACATTTATTCCTTCATATATTTAAATTATTATTATTAATTTAAATTTTATTAAAAACTTTGCTATTATAAGAGATAATAACAAGTACAACTGGCAATTTGACATCTACTTTTCATTAAAACGGATTCAAATAATGTTTAAAAAGTATAATATTGTCGACAAACTTAAGTAAAGTCTTAGTTGCAGGTCAACTAATAATAGTGATTTGAATTGAGAGGGTTTGCGATCATTTATTGAGATCGATTTACATAATAATCGTAACATGCAGCCACTTGCATCAAATCAATCAGGTATTTTACGAGGTACAGGCAAGAACAAAAGTTTTCAACAAGGTGTCTCGTAACAATGCAACCGAATTGGCTATTACATTTAGTGTGAACATTTGTATCGTATTCCAAATTTGAAAATTGATTGGCGAATGTGATTGGGTGCAGGTCATGGCTACGCGAAAGACGCAGAGAAGTTGAAAATGATGTTGCTGGCCTGGAATTATCAAAGCCAGACACAAGGTAACTAGATGGAATTTTCTCACAAAGAAAACAAATTAGATAGATAAGATTTTCAATTCGTTTTAACGCTTTTTGTCTAAGCATTAAAGTATTCAATGCACATACCATTAGTAAGTACCTATCTACGTTAGGAATTTTAGTGAATGATGGCTTTGTCAACAGATGTGGCTATCACTAGCTCCCGATAGGTGGTTTTATTAATTTGAAATTTAGTTGGTTAAATTAAGTTAAAGTATTTAAAGATATATAAAAGTTAAAGTAATTAAAAGTTCTAGTAGTAAGTATTGATTATAGTCCATTATGATACAAGTGCGGTTAGTTATGAATTACAGCCGAGGCGATTTTCCTATAGTAAAGAAGCAGAGGCTGTAATTATCAAAGCGCACGTATGTCATACAACATTTTATAACACATTTCCGAAGAAACACATTTTGAACACACTTTCTGAAAATGAATTTGCATCTTTGCTTGTTTTCCATTTGATGACATTTTGATACGCTTGTCATTTCTGTATAGTTAGCGAAATGCGTGCGTTTTTTTAGGCAAATACACCAAAAACAGCCAGTAAATGAATATTTTTGTGTTTCTGTTAGAGATAAATGGCTGTCAAAATTAATAAAATGAAAGAATTGAATGTTAATTTATTATATTTTATCTCACAAACTTAATTTTGTTCATAAAATGTTGAGCGCTTTGACATAAAAACTCTTTGCTAAGATTTAAAAAAGTACCTAGGTACTGTTCGTTTTTAGACGTATGATAAAAGTTTTATATTTCATTAGGGCACATATGCATTTTACTTTACATTACGGCACATGTGCGATTGTGCGTAGCGCATTACGATACTCAAATTGATGAAATAATATATATATAACTTTACGAGCAAGTGTGTTATAAATGAATATACTTACCTGAATGTACAAAAAACCTCTGAGTGAACGGGATACATACATAAAATATTTTTTGTCCATCCCATAATACAAGATCATAAAGAAAATAATATAAAAATAGTACGACAGGTTTGTGTTGGCCTAGAGTTGTTCATTAAATTTAAAGCAAGCGAAATTAAGGTTTACGTGGAACAGTTTTTATATAGAAACACCGCGTATGGCCAGTGGGTTGAAATATTTTATCCGTAGCAAAACCGTCTGGCTATTTTTACCTAACGAAGCCATATGATGGGGGCGCAGGTACCGGGGGCGCAACGTTAAAGTACTTACCTCAAATTATTTATAAGCGAGAACTTGTTTGACTTGACATTTAGCTAGCAGATGCACCAGTCCTTGGTATACCTTCTGTACACCATCATTAATTTCTGCCGCCTTGGTAAACGGCTACGAATATGTAATAGGCACGAGAACGTACGAAAATTACCGCTTTTTCTGTCCGGTCGTTCAGTCTTACTAAAACGAGTTAAGTAACGGTCACACTTTATTTAGTATTTCTTGAGGGAATAAATATTTTCTACGACTAACCTGTTTCGAGTTTACTACGACTAAGTACAAACTGCACCTTTACACAAGGAAGTTTTAAAATGCATGCTCTTGAAAAATTATTTGAGAATAGGGAAATAACGCTTAACAACTTAATAGGTACACCACGAATACACTCGTTAATATAATAAACTAACATTTTTTATCTAAAACGTGCAATTACATATTAACTTATCTTGATAGTTTAAAACAAAACAGATATTTCAAAGCTATTATAGTGATATTTGTATTCTGCATAGTCTACTCTATACATAAAGGGAACTTGTGCAATAAAAAATACTACAAATTCTTCAAATATCTTACAACATATTTTAATTAATAAATTGAGTTTGACATTTCAAATTATTTATTCCATTTTCGCATTATTCTGGTGCTAAGTATTTGTACTTTAGGATACTCTTCTTAATTTATGAGCACTTGGTATTACAGGCCGCAATGGTGACATAACAGAGAGTGGGGCGGATAGCATGGCTGATCTCTGGGCCTCCTATCACAGCGCACTGGGCCTTGGAAGCAAGCCTCCAAAAACTCCTACGCCGATGGCCACTGGACACTCGGTGAGTTTTAAGGTTGAGCGCCGTTTCATATATTTTCTTACTGTAGGTTATTACTAAAAATTAATGAAGTAGACATAAATTATTTAGTATCTAATAGTATGCTAACGGATAGTCGTGATTACGTCCGCCTAAAATTCTGTAATTTACCGGATTGCTTATATAACGAGATAAAATTAGCCGATACGATTCTCCAGTTTTAATGATTGATTCTATCTTTGAGAACCACATGGAAATCCGTTCTGCAGGTTCGGAGTGGTAAGCGCGAGCGAAAACAATAAAAAAAATATTTTTGTGTTCTGCCTCTTGTTTTTCGGATTACTAGTCTCTTAATAAATTGATAACTTAAATATTAGTAACATTTACCTAATAATACATAGCTACCTAATTATATCAGCATTTAAATCAATAAAAGCTTGCACCATTAAATTCCTAATAGGTAGGTGGTATTCTGTTGATTGTAATTATCACAAACCTCTATATTTTATAATACAACTAAAATTCGAATTGACTTTTTTAACATCCATAGAGTCCCATCCACGTTGGATCAGCTACTCCAGTAGAGCCGGCGTCGACACACGACGAGACCTCGTCGTCGGATCGGACGAAGGACGACGACGACGGCGGCGCATCCGACGATGATAGCGACGACCGAGTGGATCCTCAACATCACGATCCTGAACGGCTGAAAGCTTTCAATGTAAGTGTTATGAGCAAGTTTAAACTCTATCTAACTTTAACTTTCAAAAAAAAAAGGTCGACGTCGTGTAGAAACCGAAAGGAGTGTGGATTTTATCCTACTCCTAACAAACGAGTTAGCCCGCTTCCATCTTAGATTGCACAGGGCTAACTTGTAGAGATTAAAAAAAAAAGGAAATAACTACTTTTAATAGAAGACTTGTGACAAAGCTTATCCGAAGAAGTATTAGCTCCATGCTTTTGCCTTTAAACAACCATTGCTGTGTTGCCTACTAAAGGCTCTGCCGTGTAATTGCAGGCACATGAAGCTTAACTCCTACGCATCTAGTTAGTGGATACAGGGCAGTTCTCGTAGGAACTTTTAGCATGCGCTGAGAAGTATTGCTTTATTTATAGTCGGTGATGTGATGGTTTCCACTTACTGGGTGAGCTTTGGCTTAGTCCACCAATTATGTAGGTAATTACTTTTTGGATTCTATTATGTTAGCTCTTCACTGCGATCTCACCTAATGTGTAGTGACGATGCAATCTAAGATTGAAACCTTCCTATTTGGAAGAGGTATTTGTTTATTCTACCCATACCTCTGACGCTTTCTACGCGGCATCTTGCCGGAACGCTAAATCGCTTGGCTGTTCGTATTTGCTGGTAGGGTACTAGCCACGACCAATACCTACCACCAAACATAACACAATAACTTTTTAAATTATTTAAACATCACTCTTTCTTTACTCACTACTTTTTTCACAGATGTTCGTCCGTCTTTTCGTCGACGAGAACTTGGACAGGATAGTTCCCATTTCAAAGCAACCGAAAGAGAAAATCCAGGCTATTATCGACTCCTGCACTAGACAATTCCCGGAGTTTGCTGAGCGCGCACGCAAGAGGATCAGAACTTATCTGAAGAGTTGCAGGCGGAATAAGAAAGTGCGAGGGGAAACGGGTCCCAGCAGTGGGAATGGAGGGAACACGCCCTCTGGCAATGCCTGGGATACCGCGGTGAGGGTCCGATCTTCAATTGAGTTCCTATACCTTTTAATGTTAAATAAATCTTTGCACCTGTCTCGTTAGTCCAGTGATTACTGGTTAATATGCTGAGCATTATGAGGTCCTGGTATCAAATCTGAATTAAGCTATGAAATATCAGCAGTTAGGAGTTAGAGAATTTGTGGTTATCTTAGAGCCTTGGAGAACAGGTTTAACGGTTGGTCCCGGTCATTATCATTGATATTGATAGCGATCGTCATAGACACAAATATTATCAACTTACGACCGCCAACTCACCTTAGATACCCAATCTCAAAACCAAATCACCTAATCACCTGCATTGGGTCATTAGGCTGGTGCTGATGAAATACCATATATGTACATGAGTATTAAGGAAATTTTGCATTAAACATTCATCATCATCGTCATTAGTCGTTGGATGTGCACCGCCTTCAGGCATATGTCTTGGTAGACATATATGCCTCATGAAAGGATCTCCAGAATATGCTTGAGCATAAAATAAATTTCGTGTCAATATTGTCATCATTCGATGGATGAGCACTGCTAGACAAATGCACCTTGAAGACTTCCAAAATTAAGCTTGAGCTCGAAAAAATTGCTTCAAACGTTTATCATTATCATCGTCCACGGCTAGATTTAGGCCTATTGCGACCTCCAAACACCACTTGAGCCAGCTGCATCCATCAATTATAACATGAATCGACTGAAAGTAATACCACAACCAATGGTCCCCAGGTCCGCCCGACGCCCGCGCACCTCACGTCCGTGCAAGCGGAGCACATCCTGGCGCAGGCGTGCGAGAACGAGAGCCTGAACGCCAAGCGCATGCGTCTCGGACTTGACCCTGTAAGCCAGCCCATGCCCACTGTGCCCACGCCCATGGTCAGTTTTATGTTCCTTGATACGTCAATAACAAGCTATTGGGAACATTCAGATTATGAAATTTATCAGTTCTGGGCCTCTAGCTGTAGTTTGTAGCCAAGTTACATATCAACAATTCTCTTTCTACAAACGCAAACATTGACAAGTTGATCACGTGACCTATCAATAATGAATTACGAATGTCAATCCCATACATATTATCTTAGTTTTCGAAGCGTTAACGTAGAAAACGAATTGATGTGTAAGCTTGGCTACATATCTACCCTGGGCCTCTAGCTATATTACGTATCAATTATATTTCTAACGCTAACGCTTCGAAATCAAAGAAATGCAAGGGTTTGTCATTCGTTATCGATAAGTCACGTGATCAACCCATCAATGGTATAAGTCATTTCCATACATACTAAAGTGGCACGTTGATTCTCTTTCTAGAAACGCTATCGCTTACAAAACTAAAAAATGTATGGAAATGACATATCTAATCGATAATTTGATCACGTGACATATCGATAGCAAATGTCATTCCCATATATTTTTTTTAATTTTTGAAGCGTTTTCGATTGTAGAAATAGAATCGACGAGCCACATGGCTACAAGCCCTGAGCCAATTTAGAAATTATAAAATCCTAAACTGTTCCAAGCCGGGAATCGAACCCATGACATCCATGTTTAGAATCACAGCACTATCAACTGCGTCAGAAAGGTCATCTTTTTTAGGTTTCAGTTTCCAAAGCGTTAACGTTTATAGAAAGAGGATCGATATGTAACATGGCTAGAAGCCCGTTGCACCAAAGTGAAAAAGTTTTAACAATTGAGTTTATATAGAGAGTTAGATTATTTTTGGTCGAGATTGAAATACCTACCCTACCCTCAAATAGAAAATAATTTTCAATAGTTAAATTCAATAGTTAATTTCAAGTGGAATGTTATGATATCATATTAAATGGCACCGCTATAAAAAATAAAATATACTTTCGAAATTAGTTTGTGAGACTCTTCATAATAATAGTTGTTGTCTGTAATTTAATGGGAGGGGAGATCTGCTTTTAAATATGAATATTTACATGATATTTAATAATGTATAAATGTGTACATACGGCTTTTCATACGTTTTCCAGGTAGATTAAGTCAGACTTCAGGCAACAGTTAAGTTTTTTTACATATAGACTTGAAAGAGAATTTTGCACCTAAAACAAAATAATTCCCCACCAACGAAGATGCGGGCGTCTGTCAAAATTTTCAGTTCTACGCCAACACCATTAATAGAGGGTCAAAACTTCAAAGGATAAGCTTCTTACTAAAAATGAAATTATGCTATGAGGCCCTCGTAAATTACTTATTAAAAATTAAAGTATGAAACCAACACAGCAACACCAAATGCAACTTCTCCAACAGGCCATAGACACGACCGCGACATCTGCAGTGGCCTCGTCATTCCTGAGCCTCTACAGTGGGGCCATGAGCAGCGCGTGCACTTCAGTCAGCAGCTCGGCGGCCACGAGCCTCGCGCACAGCAAGGCGGCGGCGGACACCACGCGCCCGCCTTCCAGCCCCGCGCTGGACAACCCGTTGCTCAACAACAACAGCCTGAAGCTCGATAACGCCAATGGGAACACTGGCAGCAAGACCGCGAGGTGAGTGAGTGGTCTCCACTGGATAATTAGGTACCTACCCGAAAATTTTGGGCAGCAATTTGAAGTTGGAAAGTTGCTGGTGCTTCACTCCCGTGTCTCGGAAAGCCCAGGATCAGCCGTTAGACCTGTTATCTGAGACACTACTATTGGATAATTACCTAAATCAAGAGAAATTTAGAGTTGGAGAAATCGCTGGTGTTACACTCCCGTGTCTCGGAGAGTCCATGTCGTTAGTCTCGGTCGTTTTATTTAACATCTCGGCCTGTCATCTAGCCATGTGCCACGTCGATTCTCGAAACTTCGAGTGTTGAAAGTTTAAAAATAGATGGGAATGACGTTTGCTATCGACAGGTCATGTAATCAAGTTGTCGATCAGATCTGTCATTCCCATACATTTTGTAAGTTTTCGAAGCGTTAGCGTTTGTAGAAAGAGAATCAAACATGACCTCCATAAGTCTACTAACCCGCTCCGAATTTCCTCTTCTGTTAAGAGAGAGACATGTTCCTACAGAGGGCCCTGAATAAAAGGCTGATGATAACATGAGGAACTTTTAAATAGCTTGCCTTCAAGCCGCCTGCATACAGCGATTCTCCGTGAGCAGATTGGCTTTGATGTCGTTTGTTCACCTCGTTAGGTCAATGCAGCGCTTCGATAAATTTGCGATTCCAATGGCGTACTGTTTTGTTCGAACTCTATGGGATATGGTATTTTCACGGACTGATTTAATAAAATCACTCAATCTATTTGTTCCAGCCCAGCGTCTTCCCCTGCCCCGCTGTTCAGACCATCGTTCCCTAATACATTTGGGAATCCTCCAACTTTTGGAAGACAAAGGTAAATAAATAACAATTATAAAAAACAAAAGATAACATGTGAAGTAAATATAATCCTTAAATTTTGCACTTTGTATATCAGTTCTGATATATTTATTCAGTGCTATTTTTTAAATATTTTAGTGAATGATTTATTTTATTTTTCAGCTCAAATACAAACCCGACTTCAGCTTTATCAAGCAATGCACTTTTGTCAACTCTGACCGCTATTCCTCCTACAGGTAATATACTTTCTATATTACTGATTTCTATTGGTTACTCATTTTGATATACTGCATAGATACTTAATTTATTGAAACTTTGTATGTTAACTTTTTGTCTGTTAACTTTCAGGTGTTGGAGTGAACGCGGCAATGGCTGCATACCAAAGCGCATTATTGTCTGCAATGGCTGCTCATACGCACACATTTCCAAATCTGACAGGTACTTTCTTTGATTAATGAATGATTCGTGATTCCCTCAGTCTGTGGAGACGGAGTGAACGATTCCGATAAAAGACGACCTTCTCCGAGCTGGTTATGGGATGAGAAGATTTTTATATCAAATTAAACATGTTAATAATAATAAAAATCAATCGTCATAAATAATCGTTTTAGACCACAAGGTCTCGCCTGAAAATCAGCTCTACTGTTACTGTGGCTTCGTGTTGAGGCAGTTGTCTGTTCTTTTACAAATTTTGCTATTATTTCAATTGGAAATTATATTTTTTTTTATAAATTGTATACAAACAGATTTTAATTCGTTCATTCATGGGTTACCTTTATGTACCTAATCTTGTAATTTGATATGATCAGTTGATAAATGAGGCTAATTATACTTTTCTTCAGCCCCAACAGATTTATCGCTCAAAACATCAGTGTCCACTCCACTGCACGCGACATCTACGTCATCGTCTCTATCAGGCTCGGGGTCCCAGAAGTCACTTCTCTCTCACAAGTTGTCAGGAGCAGAAGTCGGCGCTGTTCGGCAGCTCATCACCGGGTACCGTGAGTCGGCCGCCTTCCTTCTACGATCCGCAGACGAATTAGAAGCGTTACTTCTAAACCAACCCTAGGACACACCTAAACCCTTCCCAGATTTCTTCGGATTTAAGTTCGGATACTTCTGAATGGACAATTACGTGCAATTTTAGAAATTTGTGGTAAAATTATTATATTTTAATGGTGTCGAATATTTGGCGATCTTGGTGTCACAAGTTGGTGTCCTAAATTTAAAATTTTATTAACTGTTGTTTGTGGTATCAATGTAGTAATCTACTCGTATCTTGCGTTGAATTGCCAGTGTTCAATGGATCGTCAGAGTTGTTGACATACTGTATTCAAATTGACAAAAACAAGAAAATATTCAAGAACTTTGGTCAAAGATTTATGTAAATATTTTTTTGTAATTCAACGCTAGATCGTAAGTTGATGGTAGATTAGCGTTCATTTTTAGGACGCGTGAGTAAATTTGTGGATTCCCATAGAAATAATCTGAAGTATGGAATCGCAATACAAGTACCTTGAGTATTTGTTGTGTTTGTATATTTTTGCTAGATCGCATTCTCAAGATCTTCCCTGACGCATTTGGTTTTGGGGTACACCATCGGCTTTACTTGGAAGTATAATATTTCTGATGGTGTAATGATGTTTATTGATTTTGAAAAGCAGTAGAATTCTTACCTGCTTTAAATCTAGAACTGTATATTTTTGTTTACGGTTCTTTAATTATTTTCCCAATTTTTTAAAATAAGTTATTTATCATTTTGTGTTTCAAATGGTAGCAAAATCTTTGGATATAAAATGTTCCACCTCAATTTTTATGTTTTAGTATGGCCTAACTGTAAATAGTGGCAAATGCTATCTCGTACGTTTAATTATGAAGAACCGATTAAAAACGCTTCACTGAAAGATACACTGTTATCTGACAGCCATATTTATATGACGTCACCAAATTATCTGATTGGTGCAGCAAAATATTGTTCCACCAATCAGATTATTAGGACTTATATAGACTGTTTTATAGTTTCTGTGAATGTAAAACATGTTAGTTTTACATATTTATTTATTCACTAAAACCGATTATTATTCCGATATATCATAGTCAAATAATAATGAGTAAATTTTTGGGGCGATGATATAAAACTAGTAATTATTATTTAGTTGGTTTTTAAAACTAAATGTATATTGCTTAAAACCCGGGTTAATTTGGAGTCAACCTTAGTGCATTTTGCAACCTTTGGCTTCGTAAACAAATTGACTTAAGACCCAAAAAATATTTTTTACATTTTAGTATTTTTTTTACAAAATAACGAATAAAAACCTCGTCCTATTCGCGACCTGATTTAGGTCCAAAAATATAAATTAATCCTACGGATATTTAATTTACTGTCCAAATAACCATTCGAGTGCTTAACAAGCATTATGATAAGATCTTGTTAATTATATCTAATTTAATATATAAGAAAATCATTCTTTGTCATTCATTAGGACTTTCCATTAAGGTTAACGAGTTTCGACAAAAGTATGTATTCGGCGTTCGTACAAAGCTGCCATATTGTAAAAAGTGTTGCCATTCTAAACTCGTCGAAGAGTACAAAATTATTTTGTGTATAATTAGATATAAGAAAAAAATCAGGGAGTTTTTAGTGTAAGGTCAAAAATTTTCTTGCCTGGTGCGATATATTAGTAATTAAAATTTAGCGGCAGCTGACTATATATTTAAATTATAATTTTGGTGATCGAAATACATTATTTGTCTTTGTAAGTTTTAGCATAACAGAGTCTAAAATTAGATTTTAAAATGGCATTCTAGATTTAAGAAGCACGAATTTATTTGTTGTTTTGTATCATACTGATAGTTCTGTAGTTGTATTTACAAACGATTAATATATTTCTAATATATATCAATATTAATTCAAATATATATTACGGTATCGTGATTGGCTCCATCCAAATTTGTAATTTTGGTAGCTTTTTTCTTAATAATAGCAACATTGGTAATTATTTTTAGAAGCTTTTTTTGTGTATATTTTGAAAATAGAAGGTCATTTTTTCTTTTTATAATTTATGTGACGGTGTTGCTATATTATATAGATTTTCATATTTTTCGCTTTGCTCAGTACAATAAACATCCGACTTTTTGTATTTACTTGTTACCATAGATTTTATGGCCAGGTATAGTTAGTGTTAATATTAGGTAATGCTTACAGTGTACAAATTAAGGTTCAATTTATTGAAAATAAACTGCATTATTATTGATTGACACTTCTTGGTATAAAGTTTCTATGTTGGGCCTAAATTTATTTTGTAATTTTCGAGATACCTCGTAATGTTGTTTATATTCCGTTGTTAGTACTTAACGTAAGTTTGTCTTTTTATAATATTATGTTACTCTAAAATTAACACAGTTTCGGCCAGTTTACTATAATTCATGCAATAGTGTAATAGACAATAGTTTTCGTTAAGAAATAAGTTAACACATACATAAAATAGACGATAATTCAAATAACCGCTTATTTCTTTGCCACTCAACGACTGCGAATTTTTGACTAATCAAACGTGAAATCATTTCAGTTAACAAATCTTTTATCTGTATGTTCTTAAAGAATAATATTTGAAATGGCAGAGAACCAATGTTATGTATTTACGACAAAAATTAAAGACACTTATTTTGAAGTACAAAACATGCAAATTCAAAAAAAATATTCGCTGTAGACAACGAATATTAATAATTATTAGAACAGGTGAGAATTCGAATAAGTCAATACAAAACTTTTGGATTTATATTATGACCAACATAAACAAAGATTTTAATAAGCCCTTTGATTATGTTGCTGTAATAAAAAAAAAACAAAAGTGTTTAGCTACTCCAATCTCTCGTTTAGTAATCTCCAAATCCATACATGTGTTTAGATTTGTTGAAATATGTGTCTCACTAAATGGATGCACATACCAGTGTGAATCCATCTCCGTGTTATTTAGCATAAATTGTATACATCAAGGTATAGTAATATTAGTCAAAAATTCTGCAGTCCTACACAGAATGTACAATAGTTTTTCCACTTTGCCAATTTTTCTCAATAGTATAAAAGCTTGTGCCAGTTTTTAAAAAATTGTAAATTCACTTTTGAATACGAAAAATTGCCAAAGAATCGAATTGATTATTCTAATTCTTTATTATTATGTATTTTTTTATATTCAAATGTGTTAATAGTAAGGTTTTTGTTTTTTAGTGCGCATGGCAGTTGTCTTAATGGAACTTTTTTCGAATCAAAATGTATGCTGACGGTGACGATTTAAATGTTCACTGGGCGTTTATACATGTACGTAATACGGTATTAAATAGTGAAAGGCATTGTTTTCCGAGAAAAATAAAAGAAATATGAATTACCTAGTTAATAACGATGTCACATAATATATTCAGAAAATCATGTTAGTAAATGTTAACAAGCAATATTAACACTATTGTGTTGCTTGTTTTTTTTTTAATTTATGCCATGTTTTGATAAAACCGGTTAATTTCTTATTTAGTGACAATTCCTGATTGCTTAAAGAAAATAATCCTTAGTGTACGCAAGTGTTCGAATATAAAACGGAGAATATAAAATGTTTTAACTAGAGAGGCCATGCGCGCTAAATCCAGATGAGGTTTTTGGATTACTTTTCAGATCATTCCAATATTTTTCTAAAACTTACGTCATTCGGTGCATTAGAAAGAAGACAGTAGTTCTTGTAATGGAGATTTGTAAAAAGTATGTTTAGAGTATTATAAAAAAAGTTGATTAGAAATATGAGAAAGTTGATGTTGGGATAACGAAAAATAACGAAAATCGTGGTAAAAAGTTGAAATGAATTTGTTAGACATTAAAATATATTATTATTAGAGATGTATAAATGGTTTACGATTATTATTAATTTTGAGAGTAATACAGAAATGAAGTAAACAAATGGCGATTGTTACTATAAACGATATGAGAATTTAGTTATAATTTTTGCAATTTCAAAATGTGAGTTTTACAATTTTGAAAAAGAAAATATTAAATATGCTCATATACAATAAGTATTTGTTTTAATTCTGCTTAAATTCGACAGTTTTTCTTATTTAAGAACCATTACAAGGTTACCTGCCACTCAATTTTCAAGTAGGTTGCTTGATTAATTTTAAAAAAAATTGGATGTAGTTGTAGGTAGGTGACGATGTGAAACTTTAACCTTCGTTTAGATTTTCCAGACTTTTGAGATTAAATCTTCTAAAGTTCTATTTTTAAAGGTTACACCGTATATATAGAAACATAACATTGGTCGTCCACGTTCAATTATTATTATCTACGTCGTAGCACTTTCGTAGAAGTGACTAGAAGCACTATTATTATAGTTATTTATTATTTTTTTGGATATAATCGTTATATAATGCCGAGTATTTAGCCCAAATATATTAGCTCTTCTTATTCTAGTATTTAACCTAAATATTTTAGTTCTTAAAGTGCCACTAAACGAATTTGGCGATCATTTTGCAAATCTGTAATTGGAATTATTCATTTTTCTAAAAATGTCATCCGCATCGAATCAAAGTTCTTAAGGGCAAAGTCTGATATTTAAAAATCCTAAGGTAATAAAAAAATGTTTAATTAATAACTAATGCCTACTTATAACAATACTAATCAGCTAAAATACGTTAGTAGTAGCGTCAGTTGAGGTAGTAACCTCGTTTCCAAGCACGAACCGGTCACCGTATGGGTAGAACCTCTTATCAGACATCAGGTAGCTGGTAGCGTTGGTGATGAAGTCCAGATTTGACCGCGACGCTAGGTACGAGAACATGGCTGGATAGCGTTCTGTGCCACATCTGGAACATAATACGTAAGAAGGTTTTTTTTTCAATGACATTTTAGCCTTTGACTGCGATCTCACCTGATAATAAGTGACGATGCATTCTAAGTTAGAAGCGGGTTTCCAAAGAGGTACAGGTTTATTCTCCTCATACCTCTGACGGCTTCTACTTCCCAGTAGGGTGGTAACTACCTATCGATGCCTCCTAAATAAAGAAATTATAAAACCCAAAAACCAATCCGAGATGGGAATCGAGCCCAGCTGGCATATTCACTAATTTGATATTTATTAACAACCTATTAGAATAAACATCAAATCAACTTAGAAATGTCATCTGCCTGATGTATGATATCCACGAACGGTGGTCAGTAAGCCCCGAATGAAAATTTATTAAAAAAAAAATCTTAATTTCGTATATGTCAACTAATATAATCAAAATTAGTGAATTAGTCTGCAGGATGGGGATCTTATATAAATACAGTTGATAATCGTGGGTACTTACAACTTCCGAATACCCCACGACGCAAGTCCCCATACTATTCCGTCGCTAACAGCTGGTGCGCCTGTGTCACGCTGGAAAACAATGATAGTTAGCAAAAACAAAATTTCTTCCTAGCTTATGTTAGGTAAATTCTAACATTAAACATATCTGTCCTGTAATACGTAGGTAGGTATACCTATTATAATAAACTAGCCGACAGCCGGCGCCCAGCGGTTTCAGCCGCGTAGTTCCTGTTCCCGTGAGAATACGGGATAAAATATAGCTTAGGACACTCACAAATAACGTGGCTTTCTATTGGTAAAAGAATTTTCAAAATCGGTTTAGTAGATTCAGAGATAGCCCAATACAATACCACAAACTTTAAAATATCGCTAAGTCTTTTGTCCCTATGCAATGAAAGACAGAGCAATACCTATTTTCGACTGATATTGGTTGATATCTGTCTTTCTTTCGTCTCGAGATATCTATGTCTTGGTGCATATCTTACTCGTAGACCCACTGGAAACTTCTAAAGAAGTAATAAAAGTAAATACCTACACATGAAAAAGAAATTTAACACGTTCGCTGCGGAACTGATTTTTCTGTACTTTCCTCGGGTGCGTTACGAGATTAATGACCTCATACTAAAATGTGTGATACGAGGTCCATCGACCTCGTAACTCTTGAAGGAGCTAGACTTACGAGGTCAATTGAACTCATACCGCAGCGAATGTGTTAAAACTGACAATACTCACAGTGCACGGAGCACGTCTCCCGGTCTGCGCGACACAGATGAAGTTGCGCGACACGGCCACACCGAAGCGCATCGTGACGTTGTTGCACTTATCGTGGTCCAGCAACATCGCGTGGTACACTTGCAACGTCACGCCCGATGATTGGACTATACCATCGCGCTAAACAAAGGCAATCAAAGAAAACATATATGTCGGAGGAGCAGACTAAATTGTACTTCTGATAACGGAGAAACCGTAGCCTCAGAGCAGGTTCTAAGCTCTCAGGGAAGCCTTAACCCTAGAGAGTGCGTCCCCAAGGTGGCGGATAGGGGAATGCCCGCTGGCAAGAAAGCTGAAGGGTAGGAGATGTAAAATATCTCCCGTGGACCAAAAAGGCCGGTGAGAAAACTCCGTTAACAAACCCAACCTCGGAGCTCCGTCGACATATTCGACGAAAGAGGTCCTAGGTTGTGATGGGCGCTCAGGTCGGAGCGTTCATTAGAGCGGCGGCGGAAGAGCCCGCAAGGGCCAACGGCAACGTTCAAGTCTTCCAGGAAGATTACGACCTTGGTGTCAGGTGGCAACCGACCGTAAAACATAAGCCAAAACAACCATACCAATCATGAGGCACAACAAAACTAAAGTAACGATGAAGGCTAGGGCGTTCCCCTTAAGCGACGAAGAACATGGAGCTGCAAAAAACCTAGGGCGTTCCCCTCAAGCGACGAAGGAGCAAAACACAGCGTAGTGACAATGTCCGAGGTTAGGGTTGCCACCTGGAATATTGGTACTATGACTGGACGCAGTGCAGAACTAAGCAGTATCCTTGATCGACGTCGCATAAACATCTGCTGTGTGCAAGAGACGAAATGGAAAGGCGCCAAATCACGACAAATAGGAATGGGGTTTAAACTAATATATAACGGGAAAGAGAATACTAAAAATGGGGTGGGAATAATACTGGATCAGTTCTTTAGCCAAAAAGTAGTTGATATTAGTAGACCAAGTGATCGTATCATCTCAGTAAAACTGGCCTTGGACAAGCAGCCATGTTTGAACATTCTCTCAGTGTATGCGCCACAAACTGGCTATCCCGAAACCGAAAAACAGGAGTTCTAGGAGGAATTGCATACTGTCTTATCCTCTATCCCAGCACAAGAGCAAAAGCTTATATGTGGTGACTTAAACGGTCACGTTGGCGCCAACAGGCGCGGGTTTGAGGAACAACACGGTGGGTTCGGTTTTGGAAACCATAACAATGAGGGAACTACAATACTAGAATTTGCAGCCGCGCATATAGTAAATACATTTTTCAAAAAGAAAGACGAACATCTCATCACTTACAAAAGTGGAAATGCACAAACCCAAATAGATTATATTTTAATAGATAAGCGTAATCTCAGGCAAATAAAGGACTGTAAGGTAATTCCTGGCGAACCTCTAACATCACAGCATAGACTATTGCTTGCAGCCATGAAACTTAGAACACCTATTAAACAAAAGAAGGCTAGAATTACCAAAATAAAATGGTACAACCTTCCCAGTGATAAAGGAAGTAAACTTATAGACAATATTAGGAGCTATTTCTGTGACAACCATTGTGACTGTGAGACACCGAATACCACCTGGTCAAAGTTTGAAAATTTTTGTGTTAGTAACGCCAAAAATCTATTAGGAATCAGTAAAGGAGCTTTAAATAACAAAAAAGATATAAAATGGTGGAACAACCAAACCAATGAAACAGTGGCTGAAAAGAAACTTCGATTCAAAATCTGGCAAAAAACATGTTCAGACAAAGACAGAGAGGACTACAAGGTGGCCAAGAAAGCTGCCAGAAGAACAGTGGCTATTGAAAGAGATAAAGCAGAGCAGGACCTTTATGCACGCCTAGAACTAGCAACTGACACTGAATTTATATATAAATTAGCAAGACAAAGGCACAATAGCTCAAAAGATTTTCAAACCACCAAGTATGTTAAAAATCGCGAAGGGGTATTGTTTACAAATGATAAGGATATATGTGATAGATGGCTTGAACACTACAATCATCTGTTAAATGATGAATTCCCGCGACAGTTAGAAACAAAGGAACCAATGACGCTAGGACCCATCAATAAAATCACATCGGCTGAGGTCAAAAATGCGATACGCAAAATGAAAACCCATAAAGCAAGTGGTCCAGATGAAATACCGACTGAAATATGGAAAACACTAAAAGCTGATGGAGAGGTATGGCTTACTAAATTATTTAATAACATCTTATCCAGTGAAGAAATGCCAGATACTTGGAGAAATAGTATTTTAGTTCCTTTCTATAAAAACAAAGGCGATGTTCGTGACTGCGGAAATTACCGGGGAATCAAATTAACATCACATACCCTTAAGATCTGGGAAAGAGTTCTCAGTGAGCGCCTCACCAGTCATATCCTCCTAACCGAAAATCAATTTGGCTTTACTGCTGGAAAGGGGACCACTGATGCTATTCATGCTGTCAGATTAGTTATGGAAAAAGCTCGCGAGAATAAGCAAAATCTATGGCTAGTGTTTATCGACCTGGAAAAGGCGTTTGATCGCGTACCCAGGGCGATAATATGGCTTTAAGAGCTCATGGTGTCCCTGAACTTTACGTAAGACTTGTTAAAGACATGTACAACAATGTCAAAACGTGCGTGAGAAGCCCAGCGGGATTGTCTAAATCGTTTGATATCACTGTATCACTGTGTCCATCAGGGCAGCGCTCTCAGCCCTCTGCTATTTAATGCAGTCATAAACTATCTGACAGCAAATATACAACGGCCAACTCCTTGGAACCTTTTATATGCTGATGATGTGGTCCTCATTTCAAATAACATCCAATAGATCCAAGAAAGTTTAGAGCAATGGAGATTGTCACTAGAAACCAATGGTTTACGCATCAGTAGAACTAAAACAGTGTATATGTCTTGCAACTTCGACCGTAATGACATCAACGCAGACATAAAGATAGAAAATACGAGCTTGCCTAGAGTGAAAACGTTTAAATATCTAGGATCTATACTTTCGGAAGACGGATCAATTGAAGCGGATATATCTCACAGAATATCAACAGGTTGGACTAAATGGCGTACGCTTACTGGAGTATTATGTGACAAAAAGATTCCCATAAGAACAAAGGGCAAAGTTTACAAGACAGCCGTCAGACCAGCACTCCTATACGGCAGCGAAGTATGGGCTCTAAAAAAAACCCATGAGCAGAAAAACAGAAATGCGTATGTTGCGATGGTCGGGAGGAGTGACACTCAAGGACAAGGTGCGCAATGAACACATAAGAGGGAGCTTCAAGGTCGCAGAAATAGCTGAAAAAGCAAAAGAGTCCAGGCTGAGATGGTACGGTCATGTGATGCGAAGACCAGATGACCATGTCGTAAAAAAGTGCCTTTCCATGGATACTAAGCAGCGGGGGAAGGGAAGACCACCAACAACGTGGTTAACGAAGGTCCGTAAGGACCTGAAAGATAAAGGCATGACAGACGATGACGCAAAGGAGCGTACAAAATGGCGCCACATGATTGGGAAAGCCGACGCCGTATAAACGGGAAAAGGCGAGGCCGAAGAAGAAGTATATAGTATAAGACAAACTTGTTAGTTTTAGGTATCTGACGGACCAAGTAGATGACCCACGTTATGGTAGGTAAATGGCAAAAATTTTAGAGCTCCTACCAATTGTCACATATGTATATATGCAGGTTTTCTCTCGATGTTTTTCCTTCACCGTTTGAGACACGTGATATTTAATTTCATAAAATGCACACAACTGAAAAGTTGGAGGTACATGCCCCGGACCGGATTCGAACCCGCAACCTCCGGAATGGCAGAGGTCATATCCACTAAGCTATCACGACTCTTAAGCCTATCAATACCTACTCTTATGTCGATTAAAATTAAACCAATTAATTACAATTTACAACAGGGATATAATTTGCAAATCTCACCCTATCCGCTCCCCAACTTGTGACCCAAACGTCTTCGAAGGCAGGCCACATGGCTCGGTTAGGTAGATCAACTGCGTGGACGAAATCTGAAAATCTGAAATGCAGTCCTTATCAAATCTAATCTATATATACGAGTATTTTAAACTGTTTTTATATTTTAACTAGTATTTTAAACCGCTTTTATATTCATCATTAGCATCGTGTCCTCAAATCAAAGTTCGGAGGTCAATATGTGTAAAGCCTTCCTTACATTGCCTTCCTAAGTTATTTTAGCTGCTTTTTTCAGCTGTGGATAGTCTAGCCCAGTCTATCTTTTATCGTCCTTTACAATATTAGTATTGGGAGTGAAAACTGGGGTATTTTCTGCAGATACCCAAAGAAGCCAATCATTCTTTGCAATATGATAGACATGAGTTATCTGTCTTATCCTGTCAATTTCAGTACTTTTGTGTTTAGTGTGAAATTTCAGGTAATTTTTAGCATTTTCTTACACACTTATCTCATAAAGGCTTGTAGTCTGTTAATTTATTTCTTTTTGAGAACCCATGTTTCACAACCTTAGGACAGAGTGGACCCGGCAAAACATTTCATAGGGCGACATTTAAAATTAATATTTAGTTTATGGCAGCATATAGTTTAAAAATTTTATGAACTGTGGTATTGGGATGGCCAATTCTGCATTTTTTTCTGCTTCTGCTTGTATTTTTATATTAGGTAAGTTTTAATTGAAATTTAATAAAAATATATATGTTTTTCTCTCTTTCTATTATCTGCCGGGCAATACGGAACCGCTACGCATTTCTTCGTACTGAGTTTTTATTTCTCTCTTTGTTTGTGGCCCGTTCTCTTTCCGCTCTCCTAATCATAATAGCTCTGAGCATCTATGAATACTTCCTCAATTCCTACTCGTCTGCTACCATACGTGCAATGAGGTTTTGCGCTTCCACCTTTCCCCTCAGCCCTCAGATCGCATGTCTCGGAGTGCCCTCCTCGCCGCAGATGTAGCAGTTTTCACTCTGTGCCTTGCCAATAGCATACAGACTAGTATTGAACAACCCGTGTCTGCTTACGCCAGTTTGTGACATCTTTTCAGGTCGGGGATAAGCTCACGTGTAAATGTCCCATTTCCTGTTTCCGTCCACTCGCTTAACCATTCAGTCAGTATGTCCTCACGTACTGCTAGAGGTGTAATCTCCTTCTTTTCCAATAAAGATTACATCAATATCGAAGTACTTAAACATGAAAAATAAATTTTGTATTTTTTTTCTAGCTCGTTAGATCATTTTTATAATAAACGCTAAAAAGCTTAATTATAATGAACGAAATATGTGTAAGTACCTATAACTAATATGATATTAGATTTGTTACCCTGTAACTACAGGACTGTAGGTGTGATGCAAGGCAGGTCTTTCGAACCAGTTACACTCAATAGATACGACGTAAGTATCTATGCAGATTTTAGAATTACAAGTAAACACATATTTAAATCAAGACTCACTTGATATTTCTATCGAGTAATAACAAAGCCACATCGTTATCTGGTAGAGTACGGATACTCCATTTAGGATGTTTAGCCACTTCTTGAATTTTGGCAACTTGACCGCCTCTATCCGTGTGTCTGCTACCGGCTCTTACTCGCATGCGACTGGCGCTTTTTGATCTAAAAATCAAGTATATCAGATATATTAAAGAAGGTGGCTATCGCAACAAGAAAAAGTTTGGTCGTACGTATTCCATCCAGATTCGAATTTATTAATGATATTAGACTGAAATAAGCTTAACAAAGAATTTTTTCAAGTCAAAACTATAGCAAGCATGTTGTACCATAGATTGCATCAACAGGCATGATTTCTATATTTAAAAGGAAGTCGGATCTAATCAATGTGTCAAATCAAGCATTGGATGTTGAAGAACTTGATTTCTAAGTGGGGTAGGTATTCATAATACATCAATGAACAGAATTTTATTTATGAAATAAAAAATTGCTTAAAAACGTTACCTACCTACCATATTTTATATATTAATAGGTAGGTAGGTAATGTACCATATTACAATTAAGCGTGTAGTAAAATACCAGTTTAAAGTAACAAAAAAAAACTACTTAAACTATACGTATCTGTAATGTAAAAGGCTTACTTCCAAACACAGTTAGCTGTAGTGATAACGAGACGTGGATTAAGTAATGCTCCCGAGCACCAGTGCTGATGGTCCTTCTGTATGGATACCATATACGGGTATTCCCGTATCATGGCGTCCCTTCCAGCAATCAAACGTCTATTAATTACTACAAAACATACAACAAAAAGATTTAGTAAACCAAAACAAAGCTGAAAAAATTTCTATAGAAAACTATTGTAGAATATCTGATAAAATTGCATTCTAAAACTCTCCTTACTATTATGTGATTAATAATATTAATTTTCTCATTTGAAAAGTCTGTTACAACATTCGTAAATTAGGATTTCGGAAGTTGCAATGAAAGTAAACTCGCTTATGTTGCTTTTTAAATCTTTATTATAATTTATTATATTACATCAATCTAATTTACCTTTCTTTTCGTTTTTCCCTATGCTTTTCTTTTCTTGTTTTGGGTTTCTGCCATAATTTTTTTTTGAAGTTAGTCCGTGTCGACCTGGTAACATTTTCGATTGGTTCTTGTGTTTCTTAGCATATTTAAGGTTACCAGACGGTCTTTTATTCCTTTTTCTAAGTATTCGTGTATTCGTTAATTTTGAGTTTCTTTCCTTTCCTTTTCTTTGTAACAGAGGAATTTTAACTTTGGATGTAACTTTTCCCTTGCCTTTTCTTAAAGCAGAGTTTCTTACATTTTTCTTGCTACCTTTACTTTTTACTAGTTTTCTATTAATTCTAGTCCGCTTAACGTTGTTGCTCCTGCGTGCTACTTTTGTATTTCCTGTATTATTAACTTCGGGAACATAGGATCTTTTCTTTCGTACTAAGAAAGGTCCATTCTCAGACAATACCTTTTTCACTCTTTTTTGGTTCGTATCTGCCTGAAAATATGAAATTTCTGGTACGTCAAATGATATATTAACGGCGTTCTGTGGGAAAAAAGTGTAATGTTTTTGCTTTTCGCTTAACTTTTTACGGTTTTGACCTTTGCCCAACCATTCAAATTTTCTGGAGTTATGCAATTGGATACTCTTCTTCAGAGGTGAATTCACTTTCTTTGGATATGTATTAATAAATATTCTTGAATCGTGCGAGCCATTTGCATAATTGTACGTTATATATGGTATAAATATAACAAGTATACCCAAGAGGGCCTTCATGGTTCCATTGAGTACTTATTGGTTAAACTTCAAGTATACGCAATAAAATATTTACGATTTTTTTATGCATTTCTCGGTTATATTCGCAGCCAAGCGATAATTTTTTCAATTTCATAGCATTTGCAATGTCAATAACAAGTATGATTTAATTAAATCAAGAAATGTTCCGTAAACCAATGATCGTTTGTTTGATGAAATAAAATTCTTTTATAATTTTTTTTTTATTAAAAATAACAATTCTCATTTAATTCTTAAAATTAAATCTTTTATTCGTTTAAAATATTTGTGGTTATTCCAAGTTTGTTAAACTAATAAACTAGCAACTGTATATTATATCATTAAAATATTACAATACTTATTACATTTCTCCTTCCTCGATTATTGGGCTATCCTAAAAATCCATCCACTAAATCCTATTAATTCGATCCAGTAGTAGTAGTACTAAATCTTTAGCTTTATATCTTTTATAATATTAATTAGCCACGGTTTTACCCGCGTAGTTTATTCCTGTGAGAATACCGGAACAAGATTAACCGGAATAACGTGGCGTTCTAGTGGCAAATAAATTCCAAAATCGGTTCAGTATATTCAACGATTACATAGAATACCACAAACTTTACCTCTTTATAATATTAGTATTGACCTAGATGAAAGACAAAAAACGAGTGGTTAACGGATCACGTCAGAAATCGGGGACCTCGTGTTTACCGGCGAAGACACTGTGTAGCTTGTGTTGCCTGGAAAGCATTGTCGTCCGTTAAAACATTGTCAGGAACGTAAAGAACGTTTTTGGGGCGTCTACGATAGGCTTTGGGATGGGGGGCAGGTATTTCAAATCTATGTTGATCTAAGGGTTAATGGGCTAATCGCGTGGTGCAATCTTCTTGAAGGTCGCCAGCTGCACGGCGAGCTGGTGCAATATGTGCTTTCCGGCGGGCGCCTCGTCTGTGACCACTGCTCGCGACAGTCGCACGGCGCGACCGCATTCACGCACAAAATATTCCAATTCGTTTTCCAGTTGTCTGCCGTCCCCTGTAATAAGTTAACGAAGTATCTTCAATAACTCCAGGTTAGGGGCCATACTCATCATCGAGAGGGGATGGTTTATTGTTGTAGGTTAGTACCTTCTATGAATCAGAAATTATTGCTGGCTAAGAACATAACATGCAGTACCTTGTCCCATTCTTGCTGTGTGAGGCTGCAGACATTTGTTAGCGAGTCTGGCGAGCTGGGAGCGCTCAGAGCTGAATGCCTCGTCCAGGTCGAACAGCTCTAATGGTGGAGGAGGAGGTTCTCTAAAGGTTGGTGCGAACACCTGAAATTATATAGGTTACTTATTTGTAAACATTTCCAAGATTCAAAAATTAATAGATTATCTACTAACCAGACTGAGCCTCGTACTAGTTACATCTGAAAATTTGTCAAAACGAAGTAACGGAATCGCAAGACCTACGAAGCAGGTCTCGAAGCAGTTCATCATCATCATTATTTTATATTACTATTAACTATTTACTATTATTTAAACAGATAGTGTACAAAATCACTTACAGCTAACTGAAGTGGTGGAAAAGGTGTCTCGAACTGTGGAGTTATCAGTCTTAAAGGCTCATGTTTAACGCCTAGCTCTTCATATAAACCTAGTACTTCAGGCACTAAAACAATAGATATAAACGTTATACGTGTGTGTGTGTTTGTGTGATCTTTATATATATTATCAATCGGTTTCATTGCTATTGATAGACGGTTTTCAGAGAGTAACCCAATTTTTACTTTTAAGGAAACACTTTCCAATTAGGAGGATCATATTGATCAAGTGATCTCGGCTTCCGCCAGAAAGGAAAGAAAGGCAAAAAACCACCAGGCACACATGGTTGCACGATGACTTACAATTAACTAGACTTTTGTTACAGAGCTAAAGAAAGTGTTAAATGATAAGTAAAACTAATTCGCCATTGATCGCTGAACTTTGATTCCAGGGTGGCATAAGATTGATGATGGTGGTATTGATAATGAAAATGACGATGATAATTATGATGATGTTGATACGTACGATGCGACAGATTTAGCGAGAACAGTGTCCAAGTGAACAGCGCGTGAGGATGCAACGGTGCGAGGCGCGGCGGTGGAGTGCTGGCTGGCTCTGGTAATGGTACCGAGCTTAGCCAGAGAGTATCCCCCAAGGTCCGATATTCATTGACCTAAAACAATACACGTTATAATCAATTAAAACTTCCTAAGAGACTTGCAATGTATATGACGTAAAAATTGGTGTTCAGTCATTTAGATTGCTAAAGGGTAGCCTAAATAGCCAGATTGCTCCTATCATCTCCTTGGCGGTTTATTTCCATAAAAAGTTCAAGAAAATTCTGTAGAAATTGGGAGGATACTTCAAGCATTAAATTGTGCAGCTCCTATAAATTATTTTCTTTGTTTTATAAATTCATCATTATCGGTTGAAATAAAGGTTTCAATTTCAAGTAAATGACATACTCGTATTACTCGAAGATTCATAGAATCATGATATACATCAGTGTTATTATTCTTGTTTATAATACCGAATAGATTTCGTCTAATTTAACAACTTACATCAGGATCTTCAACGTCGACTGGATTGAGATGAAAGTCTGTAACACCTCCCAAATAGTTGAAAATCATCTCCCTAATGAGGTCATTGCATTCGCTGTCTAAGTATTGATCTGCGAAAAAGTGTCCGGATCCGATGACGAAAAGCTTTCCTAAATAGAATAACAAATATCGGTGTAACTCATTATTCATTCTTACTATCTATGGTTATTGGATTGTACACATCTTGCTTTATCCCATATTTTGCCAAAGTGATTCCTCAATTATATTGAATAGGATATTTGTGAAACATCAAAGTATTTTGGCTTGGGTTGGATTAAAAAGAAATTCATCTACCTACCACCACTCTTCTCTGAGATGTACATGGCAGCAACTGGCCGTTTGACAGGGTAGCACACGTCGCTGCTGGAAAGTATTGCTGCGGAGGGTTTCTTTACTGTTAACGTTGCACCGTAGGGATACACAAAATTTGGTGTTGCCGGGTCTTCGCTAAAAGAAATAGCAGCATATTTACAAATTGATTGAGTTGATTTAACAAGAATATAGAAGAAAACTATCCTAGTTAGGTATATCTCTCCGTCAATTACCTACTTTTATCAATTAGGTAGCTACATATGCAAGGTGATCTAAAAATAAAAGAAAGAAGAGGACGGAGGTCATTTGTGAAATATCCGTTACCTATTTTTCCAAAGAAAAAAGCAAAATTTAAGCAATCTTAATTTCACCATGTAGAAATAGGCTACCTACACCTATCTAGATATTTCTGGCACTTCTTAAGATGTTTGAAAATTCTTTAAGTTCTTAGTAGGGAATTGTCGTATCTTAGCACTACGCAGTATTTACTCGTAGCTTAAGCACTGAAAAAAGATAAAGAAATGGACCGTATTGCTTGGCGGACTCACAGAAAATCGTCAGGTTCACTGATATAATTTGGCATTTTCATAATGTACTTCAAGACAGCACGGTTGAGAATTCCACTCGATATGTGACACTCTTTAGGGTGGTAGAACTTGTGATATTTTGCGCGAACAACACAATCTGTAATTTCCGAGGATTAATGGTATGTTCAATATAAAAGAAGAATGTTAGATAATAGATACCTGTATTCATTTGATCCTACTAGATAGTCATATATAAAACACAAGAAGAGTCAAATGGGATTCATAGATTTGGTGTAGATTTAGAGATTTACCATTGTTGACAACGATTCCGTACTCTTCCAGAAAGAAGTTGATATTAGTGTTCATTCGTTCTTCCCCTCCATCTGTCATCATTACTAACACCGAGTCTCCCCTTTCTACCACAGTTTTAAGCGCTGCAAGTTCGTCATCTGTAAATGCATTCTGTGGTCCTGGTATTACTAAAATCTTTACATCCTGGAGTATGTGAGGAGATATTTCTTCGCGATTTCTGAAATGCATTAAATTCAATATCAATTGTATAATGTCGTTCTACATATCTTCCTACCCCCAACTTTTATTTATGTACCTACGTAAAGCCTTCATTATAACTGCATATATTTTCCTAATTAAGTAGGTACCTATCTCTGATGATTGACTGATCGGACTCAAAGTTGCATGTAGGATAAACTATAAAATTACTATACAAGAAGTAGGTTACCTCCCTATTGGGGTCGTAGCGTGGACTAAATTAGCCGACGAACTATAGAGATATTTTCTTTTAGTAGCTGTTTCCAAATAAGCCATCACCAAAAATTGTTTTCCAATATTTTTTTAATTTTTCAGTTGTAATCGAAATAAAAATATATTTTAAACTTTAGTGTCTGATAGATGGAAGGGTAAGATTCTTCAGTTAAGTTAAATACGAAACGCCCCAGTGAACGAACGTGAGGCCGCTTTCAGTGCGAGGCCTTGGGCAGGGGGCTTCTTCGTCCCCAAAACAATTATGTCATGATTTATTGGTGGTAATTAAAGTCGAAAACTTAAAATTAAAGTTACGAGGGTTCCAAAGCCTTGGTCCGAAAAGAGCCCACAACAAACACAGCAAGGTTTTACATGGAGTTTACCACCATTTTACAAACTGATAACGTAATTAGTCTATCACTAAAACGCCTAATTGTATCCAAAGATCAATTTATACGTAAGAGTAGGTACAATACCAAAAACCTACATCATGACCTTCCAAGCGCTTTTCAATTTGCGATGCAGCATCTTGAAGTTTTCGTTGATCTTGAAGTGTTCATTTTTAGATATATCGAACAGTATCGTGTCAACTGCCTTCATTTTTATTATTATTAGCAATTATAATTAGATAACTTTTGTGGTTATATTATTTCTTGTGGTATGACTTGTAAACTTACTCTACTCTTTGCTTGGGTATGACAACGTTTTGTTGTGTTTAATGTAGTCTGTTCTGTTACTATAGTAACGAGTTTTTTAGACATAATGGCATTGGCATTTAGGGTTGCCACTAGCTAGAGAAATGCTGCCATTGAGAAATGATTGACATAATTAGCGTCATCTATTATTAAGTAGTAGTACTACCCGTAGTTCTCGGACCAATTTTTGGAGCCCTCGAAACCTTAATTTTAAGTTTTCGACTTGATGTGTCAAAAGTGCTTGTAAACCAAGCTTAATTAAAATAAATTAATTTTGATTTGATTATTATGAACCCAGAGTTAGCATCACGCTATATGAATTTACTTTTGTTTGGGACGACTTCATCATTATCGACCCATATTCGGCTCACTGCTGAGGTAGAGTCACCTCTTAGAATGAGAGGGGTAAGGGCAATAGTCCACTATGCTGGCCCAATGCGGATTGGTAGTCTTCACACACGCAGATAATTAAGAAAATTCCCTGGTATGCAGGTTTCCTCAAAATGGTTTTCCTTCATCGTTTGAAACACGTGATATTTAATTTCTTATCCACTAGGCTATCACGGCTCGGAGCGTTGGAGGACATGAATAGACATGAAGATAAAGTAAAACAATCAAAAATAATCATCAAATAATATATTTTTTATTTACAACTCGATTAATCATAACTCTTTAATCAAATTTTATATCACTAGCATATTAGCTATATTTCTTTAATATCTAAAATTTTAACTGTTATTTACATTTTTTGAATTTTCGATTTTTTTTTATACAAAAGTATTGCTATTTCTTGTAAAATATTAGGACATGACAAACAAAATTACATAGCATAATAATAACATAATTATTTTAAAATATCTCTTTTAATGCATGTAGGTACAGTCACACAAAGAAAGCCAAAACTAATGTTGTGGCGTAACTACTGTGGTTCCATAAATGGCACGTTGCTCAAACAATAAGATTCAGTACGTCAATTGATTTCACATTTCGTTTTAAACAATGTCTGCTTAATCAAACATACATTAAGACGTTTAAAAATGCAGTTTCATAATACATTTAGTTAATAACTATAGGTATGAGTAAGAACAAAGTAATATGTTTTACAAAATAGTCACAAAATAAAATGTGTGCGACACAATATGTGCGAGTTTGGTTTGTAATTGTTACATATTTGGAACCCAAAATGGTAATGAAGTTGTATTACTGTATTGGTAATTAGTGAGTGTACAAGGTTGTGACATTAAAAATAGTAACAGTGTATTCAGTATAACAATTAAAAAAACCGAAAACTTTTCAAAATTCATGCACAAAATTGAAAAATTCCTTTTAAGTCTTTTAAATCAACTACAATCACACTAATTTTTGCTCATTCAATATTACAACAACGGAATATGGAGAGTCAATATGACACTTATCAAGTTAAAAGCCACTGAAAATGAATATTCGAATATCACGGTGTGACCTACACGAAACCCTCATTCGCACGAGAATTTTTTGACGTTAAAAAGCGTTCATAATGAAGTCTATTTCCAACGCCCAAAATTGAAAATACAACACTGCTCGAAAAAAAAAAACATCGTGTTTTAAAAACGCTGTCATGTGAACATATATTTGGGAATGCATTATTTTGTTGTATTTGAACAGTTTATTAACGCCCGTTAAAAAAGCTCTCGTGCGAATGAGGGCGAAATGTAATAAGGTCTTACATAATTTGTGGCGTCCTACGTTCGTTGCTCGCAGTAAAAATTGCACTTGGTCCTAGATAACATGTGGCAGTTATAGTAATTATAAAGCAAATAGTACAAACTTCAAACAGAAATATATATCTTTTATTCCAGACTTAATAAACCTTAATATGAAGCTATTCAGAAATTTGTTTTCTATACTTTAACTATTGACCTCTTATAATAAAAGGACGCACAATCATGTAGAAAATTTCACTTAAAAACTGGCTAATTGCTTTGACAATTTTAGAATTATTGGTAAAGAAAATTATACCTAAAGGCCTTTAGATATAGTCCAATATTCAATAAAATCCCAAATTCAGAGCAAATTCAACCTTAAGGATTCAGATTAAGGTTAAATTTGCAAATGAGACTCCTTATATTGAGTGCCAAGAAGTTGTATTTGGCATTCATTGAGTGGGGACGTTTTTTGGTCGCTGATTATGCATCCACTTTTCATTTCATTTTCATAGGAGATCGATGACTTTAACATAATTATTTTTCATCCCATAGACGCAAATATTAAATTGTCATCAAAAATTCGTTTGAAAGTTGGCCATTGTTCATTAAAAAAGACTAAAAGCCACTTATCGCTTTTGAAGAATGATATAAAAAATACTAGTTTGTACATTAAAAAAATATTAAAAAGCATTTTACTAGCGCTGTAATATTGTCGGTTATTTGGTAGTATAAAAGCTTAATTTAAATTAACGTAAAGTGAACTTATGTATAACTGTGTAAAATGGGTTAGGATTTGTTTACAGAGTATTTGTTTTAAGATTGTACGAAAATATTGAGTCGCTTGTGTCTTACTTAGATTATACATACATAGTTTGTTGTTATTTTAATACAAATAACAAATATAATACCCTCAGTTGACTAATATTTTTATCAATTATGTTGGCCAAAGAGTATAAGAAAAATATTTATAATTATAAAATTATTGCCACTGGGAAAAAAATACATCGTTTAATGTTGTCATCAAAATTAATTTTATGTGTCATCCTTTTTTGATAAAATCGATTAAATCAATTTTCCTTTCAAATGAAAAACAAACGCTTTAAAATTTTCCTAAGTCTCCAAGTATCGTTCATTTATATTTTCTAAAAATTAAAAATGTTCTGTACATTGTATAGATTATATAAAAACTTACGTAGTAGGAATGGAATTAGAATAATCCTAACGTATTATTTTTTTATTTTCTACAATTGAATAAATATTTACAAAAAAAAAAATTCTAGAAACATTTCCCGTCGTAAGTTTTGAGCTGACTTTGAGCTTTAAACTAAACCATAATTTCTCGATCCAGAGACATGAAAGCTCAAAAACTTAACAATATTACAAAACTGTACTTAATAGTCCCTATGTCTAAGACGTTACTGATATGGTTTGATAGTCATTAAAATAAATGTATTTATTCATAAAACATAATATGCGGTCATCAGAACTTTTTCATATGAAAAGATGAATAGCCGTGATTTTCTTTAATAATTGCGTTTTTACTTGCGTCTTGCGTTGCACTAACCATTCGACCTGTTAGTTTCAAGTCGCAAACTTAAACGCGCCAGTGTATCCGAGACTTTACCCGACATTCATAAAATAAAAAGCAGTACAAGATACTATATACAGTACTATATACAGTACTATATACAGTTACTATATACAGTATTTGTACAACATTTTAATTTTAAATGGGATGTTTTCAGCCTCACATTACAGGGTCCAGTAATGTTCCAGGCTCACACATAAAAGTTATTTTCATCCAATTAGTGCTTCACTGTGATATCATCAGCAAGATTTTGGCGTAACGAAAGAGAATAATGTTATAATATGTTGCTCTTTTCGTTACGATAGTACAAGGGAGCGATATTTTCTATACCACCGTACTGATTGAAAATATTTCTTTTTGTTTTGATAATATATTTATTATATTATTTATAAGTCGCTTGCTAGTACAGTGTCCAACATGCTACTGTCTTGTGAAGACTTACAATTCCTGATCAGAACAAGGTTCTTAAGAACACACTGGTACTAATTTTCCGGATATTTTAAGACGGACAATATTCCATCTTTGTAATCAGATTGATTGCCCTGACCATGACCCCAGGATATCAGAATATATGATATCCTGGTAGCCTAACCCAGTGTTCTGATTATAATTTTCATATTTTTTCCCCATATTTTCTCTAAAAAATTTAATACAAAGAGAACCAAAGTACCAGAGTAGCAGCAAATCATAAGAAGCCCATGTCGAGCGCGTTGTACAGCGCGGCGATGTCCGAGTGGCCCGATATCCTCCAAAACGGATAGTTCTTTTTCTTCGCCGCGTCCTCCTCGTCGGGCCCGTCGCCGATCGCTACGTACGTACACCGATCGCCGAAGCGCTGTTTGATTTTTTCAAAACACGTTTCTTTACCTGAAATACAATACAATCTATGTTATAATTAAATTTAATTGGTGACAGTTTCAGCATCTTCGGATAAGTGTCTGATAGCTAATTTGACAAGTTTTGTCTTTGTCATTTGACATAAAGTAAAAAAGTGACAAAACTTACATATCCAACATTTATCAAAAGATGGTGACACTGGCCCTTGAAATGCAATGAGATGCAGCGCTAGTTTCAACCATTTATAAGGAAATATCTGGATAAAATTTTAGGTATGTTTTAAACAAGAAAATACTCTATGCCAAAGGGCAGAAACCTATCTGGCACAATCTACCATCAATCTGATTGTGTTTTGCGAAATCAAAGTTTCAAAATTCTCTAAGAACGCCATCTACTGGTACTTGAGAAAATAACAAACACAGTTTCAAGCCTCGCCCGATTACACTTTTTACACCCCTACTTCTTGATTTATAATATGAAGATGTAATATAATCTCTGTTACGAATACAGTGACAAGACTTAAACGGACCAAACCATTTGAGTTAGTGTTTAGGGACTAGTAAAAGTTTAGTGACTTAAAGTAATAGTTAAGAAAAAGATTAAGATTAAGTTATTGGACATTATCATAGTCGGTGTTAATGACTTTGTGGATGAATAGCAGCGTTGATTAATAAAAAGTAACTTCGATTCTTGCAGCAGTTGTAATAGTTTCTTTACATTTTTGGGTAAGTAAAAGCAGACATCTTGGTGAAAAAATTTGATAATGAATTACGACGCGTGCACCGAAGTGACAAGACCAAAACGCGCGGGCACAGATTAATACTTCACAAACTTCACAGACCCATAATACATGTAATGTCAGTGAGACGGAGAATTTTGAATGACACCAACACAGAGCGCGAGCGCGAACAGTCGGTATAATAATAATGTATTATAAGTTTTGGTTAAAGTTGAAATACTAATTAGTCATATAAGTAAAAGAAAAAAAGCCCTTACTCTTCCCATTTATAATATGAAAGATGTGATATAATGTACCTGTTTTGGTGGCCGAGTAGATGTTCTCGATGGGGAACACTCCGCCAAGGCCGAAGAGTAGGACTTTAGCCAGGGCCGGCACCAGCTGCGTGTTCGTTACTAGCACATTCACGCAATTCTCCCTGCAAATGTAAATAAAAATTATGACGTTTTTATTTACAAAATATACGACACATAAATGCGCACCATGAGACATCTTGAGATGAGTGAAAGACTAATGTCGACCAATAGCAGCAGAATCAATAATATCGCTCTCTCTTTCATTGTATTGGGACGAGAGAGACAGCTATATTTTAACTACGCCACTATTGTTCGATAGTATGTCTTTTTCTCTGCACGACAACTGTAAACAGTATATATGATAAAAAAGTTAGCCTAGTCAATAATAAACTGATATAACTAAATAGTTGAATAGGATTATTATTTTAAAATAAACCATATTTAATTATAACAGAGATTTTAAAATTATATAAACGTGATCAAAGATATTGGCATCATGATAAAGATCAACATTTTTCCATTTTGATGAAAGAAATTTCTGATAATGATTTTGCAAAATTTTTAATTGTATTTTTTTTTTCATTTTTATGTACTGTATCTGTTATTTTTTACTACACATTAATCTATCTATTAATATTAGATATCTACCTTGAGTTGATCATATTGAGACATTTGCACGCAAGTGTGAGCCAGTTGTCAGTGGCTTGTTCTAACTCGGCGCGAAGCTGGAGCCATTGCTCTCGTTTTGCTGGACCCAAGAGACCTCCGACACTGTAATAAAACATAGAGTATAATTATTACTGTAATAATTCAAATATTATCAGATAAACTTGAATACCTTGTAGAGTTATTCCATTTTAGGAAAGTCAGTATAACAGAAACCCATTGTTAAATTATTTTGTGATACACAGGGCCTGTGACATCAAACCCAATTAACAAGAACCTGTTGCTAAGCAACAACTCCTAGACAGTTTCGCACACAGATTACCTAGTGTCTATGTTTTGAACCATACTCATACAATTAAAACCATAAGCGAAGCAAAAAATAAAGACGAGCAATCAAAAACTTTTGTTAACTAAAAACAAATACACACCTATTTCTATAATTATTGTAGGTGTCTTTAATTTTTCTGTATCTAAAGGCTAGTTTCCTCATCCAGTCGACTCCGCCGCGTACACCAGGCGCGCATAAGCCGGTGTTAGGTGCGGCGCCCGCGTGGAATCCGTCGGAGGCGAAGTTGTACGCTGACAGGTCTTGCCCGTTGTCATCCGCCGCCACCGCGTCTATGTGCTCCTGGTCACAGTCCTTTAAATAAAACATTGAATATAGGCAGGTGTTACTTTGCAGAAGGTTTGAATAGTGAATAATTGATTTTGTTTTGAGCAGTCAATGACTTCTCCTGTAGGTTTTAAATGCGCGCCACAAAATGATACTTATAGTTCTAAACCGGATCTAAGCAACAAAACATACTCTATGTTTTGTTGCTTGGGACTGGGACAACTCTGCTGCTATTGGTCGACATTTTCTCTTCACAAGATATGTTGTAGACGCATGCTAGGCCTACTAAGGATGTATACACAATGCTACATCCATTGTAATTGTAATAACACATTCAGAAGACACCAGTATAATGAGGAAGACCCTGATTTAGATTACACATACTAAACTTCTTATAGTGATGAATTTCCTTAGCATTGTAACATACAAGTAAATAAAATTTATATAATACATACAAAACTTAGTCTGCTCTGAGCATGAGGTTTATGGCAGTGTGTAAAAACATTTACTGCTTCAGCAGGGCTATAATAAATTTGGAATGTTGTAACTTTAAAGCAAATTTTAAAGTTTGGTACATATTATAGCTACTTATGTTAAACTAGAGGGACAAAAACAATAATTAATTACCTCAACATCATTGAAGAAAAAATGCATATCACATAAACTGTATATTAGTTCTTCCATTCTAAAACCTAATTGCACTATCTGTTGGGTATCCTGTAACAATTAGATTTATAGTTTAAAATTTAATAATCAAAGGCTGAAAAGTTGAATAAGTAGAAAAATTATAAATGATGATTAAAATGAAAAACTTAAAACAATGACACATTGGTAACCAGTGATTATCTCTTTGTACTTATTTCTGTTTGAAAATAAAATAATTCACAAACTCAGCAATATGGATTAAGTGACTTTAAAATTTATTAATTTGTGCTGAGCTGAAAATTTTCTTTTTGCAGAATAAACTTATTAACATCGATTGCTGTTTCAGCTGATGTGAAATGGCCAAATATGGCAGCCTTATGGCAGGCATCCACAGAATTGCATTGTGCATATCGGATGCATCACATCAAATCGGCTTTTAATTTTACGGTAAATAAAATTGGATGCAATCCGTACAATACATATGATGCAGACCTGTGGACGACTGCTATAAGATGGTAGCATGCTGCTATGGGAGGAGCATGGCTTATTTATCATAATATACTTTCTGATTTATTTCTTACACTACTACTCATTTCTTCACAAATCACAATGTAATTTAGTACATAAAAGATTTTTTTGGAAGCATAAGCCAATTTATACTATACCTACATGTTATGGTGTTGGCAACAAAGATATACTATTAGATGTATGCCAACAAAATCACAGCAAAAAGTGATCCAAATTTAGCTCCTAGCTTTATGTATGTTAGTTTTTACACTTCTTGAACACAGCTCAGAACATTGTAGACAATTAAATATTAATTGTTAAAATTGATAGCCATATATGACTTTTACATGGAGCTGCTCCCACTGGAGAAGATTGCTTTTAACCGCTAAATTTCATTACAACACCTCTGCTCATAGTCTGACGACTGATTGCATGAGGATAATAGAACAAAAAAAAAGGAAAAAAAAATGTTTAAATAACTTTTCCATGAATTATGAAAAAAACAGTCTGTTGATAATGTTAAGCTTACCTTATTATATTTAGTTGCGTATGTGCCAGTGAGTAGAGTATGGAAAATGATGATAGTTTCATCAAGATCCCATATAAAAACCCTATCAGTGGCCGGTTCAGGAACATGTTGTGCCGGTGATGAGGATGTGTTCCGTCTCCCTCGCCCCCTTGATCTAGTTGCTGTGCCCTCACTGTAAATAATTGTAATATTTATTAAAAATTCTACAAAATACATACAAACATATTTTTTAATCTTTACAAGTTAGCCCTTGACTACAATCTCACCGGATGGTAAGATGCAATCTTAGATGGAAGTGGGCTAAGTTGTTAGGACGAGGATGAAAATCCACATTCCCTGTCAGTTTCTACACAACATTGTACCAGAACGCTAAATCTCTTGCTGGTCACTTGTCAATTGTGAAAGAAATTTTAAAATCAATTCAGCAGTTTAGCTGTGAAAGCGTAACAAATAAACTCACTTTTGCAGCATTTTAATATTTTCAAATCTAAGTTTATTAAATGTAGAAATGAATTTAACATGGATTTAGTTAAGTAGCAGAAACCCCACAGTTTGACTTGTGTAGCTCCTCTTCCCATGGGAATACAAGGATAAAATTTTGCTTATGTTACTGTATAATGTAGCTTCCTACTAAGGAAAAAAGTGATTATCAATTTATCAAAAAATAATAAGGCTGCAATAAAAAAAATCTATTATCTATACTTTTATATTATCAATGTATCCTTACCCAGAATTTTCTCTACATCTCCGACTAGCAGCATGCACTTCGTTTTTGATTGGAGAAAGAGGAGTATCAGTTAAAGTTGGCAACATTGATGAGGGAGACTCTGTAAGAGAAAAAAATACTTAAATTAGGCTATTTGTTAATTAAACTAACTGTAACTGTGTTGTAGGATATTTGGATAATCATGAAATCAAATTGTAGATTGTTTCGAACATTAAATTATAATCGTTTTTTATCTTTTACGTATGTTGTCATAATTATTTTTACTTAGATTTGATTTGATTTGGAAAGTCACAATCTTTATGAATGTGATACAGGAAACAGATTTACTACTATATACTGTTTTAAATAAGTCACATGACAAATTACTCTTCTTTCACATTACACAAAGTTGGTTCAGTGGTAGCTTTGTCATATAATGTTTAGGATATTAAGATTTTTCTTTTGTGGTATTGTTGATCTGAGATCAGTCCCAAACTATAAACAAATGTGTTGGTCATTGTCTTACTCAAGTTATTAAGTAGAAAATATACTGCCAAAATGATCTGGTTTATACCAGAGCTTTCTAGCACTATAGTAAAGTGGTAACATCTTTAGTAGTATTACAATAATAACAAGGTTATAATTCCTAAAGTACTTATATTAATAATATTCTTAGTAATAACTAATCACCATTATCACTCTCGGAGTCCGGCCAATAATCCGAATTATCGTCATAATATCTTTGTACATCATCATTTTCACTATTTTCTCGCTTACGTTTGCTGGAATTTAATTCTTCATTTTCTTTATTCATAATTATTATTATCATAAAAGAAAGTTACAGGAAGGGTTAACAGGTTTAATTTTTACAACTTCTTGATTCGTTTATAGTCATTGCAATTATTCATTAATCATAAATTATTTTAAATAACCAAATTATTTTTCTACAGCAACAAGTCATCATAGTAAACAAAGAAATGTCAACTGTCAAAAACTCGCATGTCAATTTCAAAATCAAATCCACAGATTTAAAGAAATGCCCAAAGATAACTCAAAAATTGTATAGATAATATATTCCTACGAGGTATGATTGTCATTGAATGATTTGGATGCGTTCAAGATAGGAACATCTTGCAGTTCATTTTATTGGATGTTGCAAGTATCGTTATTTTTAACCGACTTAAAACAAAACTCTACGCGTATGTTTTTTTTATAAAATTAAACAACCAACTTTCGAAATTCCGGAAAATTTGAAATAATTAAGAAAAATGTATGAGTAAAACAAGAAAATTTAATCACAATTTTTGTTTTAAACTACCAAGTTATAAACAAAAATTGTAATCAAATTTTTAAAAAACTGAAAATACCTGATAAAGTGCCTCCGAGATGGTAAGAAGTATGTCCAGCACTGCCACTACTACTCGGTGAGCTCACATAGGGTGAGTAACTGGGGGTGGCGTAGTAACCGCCATATTGTGCTACACTGTGGTCCGCGTAACCCGTCGTGTAACTACTGTAGTCCTGTTAAATAATGAATAGGTTTTTTTTTTATTTGATGCAAACTTTTAGTGAATTAGATGAAAAATAGTTGCGCCAACTAAGAGGTGGGTGGGGTACCCAATAATATAATTTTACAAGGTATGCAGGTTTTGATAACTGGAATGACTTTATAATAATACGTATACTACTACTACTGTAATATATTAATATACCATTGGGAATTGAGGTACTTAATGAGATAAAATAACCCAGTCTTCGCAATAAGAGTATTTATATTTCTATTAAAACCACAATTTTAACGCACAAATTAACAATATTTTGTAATTTCGAATTACTATCCAAATATTGGGTATAATTAAAAAAAACTATGCGAATACAAAATAAAATGTAATAAAAAAAATTATAAATAAAAATTCAATAGTCCCGCTGTAGGACACTAAGACATTTATGTAATAGACAGTAAAATAAACTATACCTGTTGACTGTTCGGAAAGGATTGCGTCAAACCACTATTGTAAGAAGGATAGCCGTATGGTGAAGGTTGCGTGGCGAAGTTGCTAGGTACGGTACCCATGCTGCCTACACCATAGCTAAGATACGTCGGCGTCGCTTTGCACGACGACCTGTAAAACAATAATGAATGTTTAAGTAGGCACTGAATGTATATTTCCACTAACTTTTTTTTTAAATTCAAGTAATCTATAATTACATTTCAATTAAATAGGTATTTTTATTAATTCCCACATATATAAATGCAACAGTTTGTATATTAGTGTTACTTTTGTATTTGGTTTGGGTATTAATTACTTATGTACGTAGGTAGTTATAATTATTACTACCTACAAGTTTGCGTACTCTAATCTCCGAAATTTATAATCTCCAAAAAAGAATTTTCTCTAGATTATTTATGGCTTAGCCTAACTTATGTTCGACACTAGATTTTTTAACAAATTTAATAGCGATGTGATCTAAACAATTCTTGTTTTATTGAGGTATCCATAATATCATTACTTGTATAATTCGTTTTATACCTGTTATTAGCGTTGTGCGCTGGCGGGTATGCGGCGTAGGGTTGGTTGTACAGGGTCGAGCCGACGTATGACGATGCCGTGCCGCCGCTCCCATACTGTTGCATACTGGGAAATTAGAAGCTTATTTATGCAAAAATAAAATTATATATATTAAATTCAAGACCTCGGTACAAGAAAATAAAAACTCTGATTTTGGTAGATGTAAAATAGTTATTGATCTAAAATATTCAAATGCCATTTTTATAAACAGCTATTTAAAAACCTCTAGCTCAACATGATTATTTTTGATTATTGGATTGACTTTTTACCTATAAATGTACAAATTATAAAAAAAAAAAACACAAGTAGATTTAGAATTTCTGCCAGTGTCCCTTAAACATAGTTCATATTTTTTGTATTTACTTCCAATTTCGATTTCTTATATATATATTCTTATTAATGACGGACATAAAAAGTATCAAGACTAACAGTATATCTACTAGTAGTATAGTTAGTTTTAGTGTTTTAATATTGTCACGTTACGTTTTGTATTAATAAATTTATTAATTAAAGTAATTTTTGTAGCTTAGGTCATTAATTTTCGATAAACCGTCAGGCTTCCGTCAAATCCTATAACGTTCGTTAACCTCTTTTATTATTGGATTGCGGTTACACATCCATTAAGGCTGGCCTAATAGGAACATTTAACAAATCTTATTAGTCTTTCCAAACTAACTATATGTACTTACAACAAAACTGATTTCATGAAGACTGTTCGATTCATACTCGTTTATTAAATTAAATACGAGTAGGAGTATATTACTACAAGGATTAGGAGGAGGAGGATAGGATACAAGATTATTTTGTAATTTGTATTATATCCCATTTTTTTCATCTTTTTTGTTGCTTGTTTCAGTAACAAACAATCATAATTATAATCGTTACTGTAGTCATAATGCAAATACTTTGTTTATTCAAGTAAAAAGTTTATTCTAGTAAATGAAGCTTTAATCTTATAATAAAGCTTATAATAAATAATCTTCATCTACTTAAAAGGTCCATTGGTTTATGTTTTGTAAAAATATTGTATAGTTACGAAGCGATAAGATTCTTTAGGTAGGAACTTACCATATGACTGAATGTCTTGTAATAAAACTTCTATTATTCCTATTGAATTTTATACTAAAGTAGAGTATTTCTATAAATTAAGATTATTGTTAAACTTAATATTATTTACGTTAGATTAAGAATGCTTTAACACGAGCAGAGAAGGGGAGTGTTGATCGATCATCAAGGAATTCCTTAACCCTTCATCCAGTAGTCAGTCACAAGTCTTGGACTTTGCTCGGAGTTTTTCTCCCTACCACGCGTTGGACCCGGCACCTGCGCGGTGAATCCATGGAATGTTAAGATATTTATCTCTCTTACCTATTATAATACTGGTAGGACAGTGTGGACTGGTCGTATGGTAACGTTTCGCCGTAAAGAGCCACGTCTGCTTCGCAAAGCCCCGGGCTTCGCACCTCGCTCTTAACACCACCTCCTTTATTAAACAATAGTAATTAACATTTTTTTTTATTATTAGGCCTTAATTTTTTCGTAAACTTTGTCTATAGGTATAGCAAAATAAACAATCGCAATTCTGCATCTTCAAAACTGTACTATAATATGGATCCAATATAAATTGCAAGTTTCTGATTAGAATTATCTGTATATTCCTGTTTATGCACCTAATCCTACATTATGTTATGCTAATTAATAAAAATGGATTAATAATTGGTTTTATTTTGGCTCTAATCAATACTGATAAAGTGGTTGATTCTTTTGAATTGAACGTCCTAGCAAATTAAATGAAATTTTTATACAAAGAAGGTTTGTTAAAACCAAAAATTCATGAAAATTTTTGACTGCTTGAGTACAAACAAAATCTAATTACAAGATGAGTAGAAAATCAGAGTCAGTTTCGCATTATAATATGTATGGGTAGATTGATCATGGAATAATAATGATAATATAATCATAATCATTATTTATCCAGAGCGTTTCCAATTATTATGAATATGTTCTCTTACCCGTGCTATCCTCATTCATCAACCAAGCAACCGCTGACGATGATGTCGTCGAACACAATCCACCGGTCGACGTCAAGGGTAAAGCCAGACCGGCTAGTGACGAGCTCGTCGCGCATCCGTTCGTTATACTACAACTTTCTACTTCTGAGCTTGGTAAGCCAAGATTATCTACAGACGTCAGACTTAATGCAGTATTCGTTGATGTATTTGTGTTTTGAAACAGCGTCGTAGATCCCGATACTAGAAGAGCTGGTAGTGTTGCGTCCTGAAGTAGTGAAGGCGGTGAGTCTGACGTTGATTCGGATTCGCAAGGACTTGTGTTGACTTCGCCTGATAACCTTGAACCAAGAAAAATAAACGTTTAAAAAGGAAACAATTCTAAAAGCGGTTATCGGTAAAGCTGCCAAAAGTAAACACCCTCAGTTTAACACAGAATTGGAAAATAAAAAATCCATTAACCAGCTCCGTTGTTTAGAAAGACGCGTCTTTTTTTAAACAATCACTTATCTTAAACGTCTTCATTTCGGAAGGAGGCGGAAAGAAGGAAAACAAACAACTTTTAGAGCATTTGTAAAAAACGCTATGACGTAGTGTCGCTACGTATTATAAATGTCTCTATTTAAACCTTTTATAGGGCTATGTTTCGTGATACTAATAAAAAAGATTGTACCAATTAAGATACGATTTCCAACTGTAAATCATGGGTTGTTTATTTTAAATTATAAACCATAAAAACTAATCACCAAAATCAAATAGCAGATGCCTCTGTAGCAGACCCCTCATATCTCATTATAATGTACTGACTGGATTTATCTAACAAAATGTTTACACGTGTTCTGATTAATTTAGCTTGTTATCAACGCCTGTGAACGTGCTTGCGCCGTTTAATCAACTCCCTCTCTGTCACACATGACAGCTGGAGATGACGTCATTGCGTCAGGAACTGAAGTGGGATGGCGATTAATGGAATCCTGTTCTCATTTACGTGCCAAAATGATGCAGTGTTACTGTAAATAATTATATTTTTTTTTACGTAACATTATTGATCTTAGAGCATAAAAATACCACATACGTATAGGTACTATACGTAACTCTTTTATTTTGTTAGTATTTTATTATTAGTTATAATATTGATCTTAAATCATGGCAATTTTCCGAACAATCTATAATTAAAAATTATAAAAACTTCGCCGCACCTCAATATGTGTAATAATTTACGTAATCAAATTAATATAATTTATGCAAATGAATACTAATAGCTCGATATGACAACTTTTTTTATTTTATACAAACTGTTTTATTGCGGTTCAAATATTAGTTTTATGGCGAATTACGAGCGTGATTAATAGTTATCAATTATTCATTTGACTATATGTCATTAACATACAGCGACGTAATTATTAAATATAGTTTTAACTGACTTTGTGGGCTGTTTTAGAGAGGAAACAGGCTGTTCCGCAGTCATCATCAATTACACAATGCGTATTTATAACATATTAATCAGATGGCCAAGAGGTTGAACACCACGGGCTTTGTCTAGAAAAAAGAACCCTTGTTTATATTAGTTCGCGCCTTTTTCAAGTGTCACTTTGCTTTTTGCCGCCACTTCAAGAGTTGCCTTCAAACAACACTATCGTATATCAAAAGAACTCTCCGGAGCGGAATCGCTGTTAAATGTTGGCAGCATTGTCACTATCTTTTTAATTGAAAGCTTTTTTTAATGTTTCGGCTCTTTTCACTGAGTCTTTTACTTGCAGTAGTCATCGTAAAACTGTTTTTAAAATTGTCTAACAAAAGACTTCAAAGGTTTTGATAGTTGGCCGGCCTAGTGTAAAGAATGACAATCCATATGGTGCGATGATTTAGTTGTCACATTTTTAGTTTTATGTTCTGCGCCATGAATTTTGATGTCTGTTTAGAATACCTTCTATGTTTCTATGATATTTATGCAAAATTCTATGATATGGAAGTTTACTTCGTAGGTATAACTTTAAAGTGTTCATTCCTTTTACTTCATTTGAAAGTAAACTAAAAGGAATTAGAGCATAGTACCTTCATTTTTACAAATTATTTTTATATTTAAAACTTCTTTGTCTTAAATTAATGCAGACTATTATTTCAACTAATCCAATACAGGCGCATGTAAGGAAAACAATAAACTCTCTCACTGCCCTCTGACAAGGGCATAATGCCCGGCACACTCCGGCCGTAAAGAAAAAATAATAAGAGCATATTGTTTGCCGGTATACAGTCAAGGGTTCTGTATGAGTTCAAGTTGGATTTTTTACAATTCAATTTTATATATTAAGCATAAGTCATTAATATAAAAAATTTAATAACTTGTAAATTTATGTCAACATTCGGAGTCATAGATCAGCTTTCGCCTCGTCAAAAAGCCCGTCTCTAAAAGCACGTCTCTAAAAGCACTTGGCCCAAAGGATAATGATATTTAAGCATAATAATATTGTGCATACAACATAACTAATACCAGTATTTTAATACTGACTTCATTTTGCGGCCTTTGTCGGCTATTACCTAATAGTTTGATAAGTTTCAAATTCAAATAATGAATTTATATTTTTTTCTTCGAAACTAAATTATTCCTTTAGTGCAAAAGACAAATACAACGGTTATTGATTTCCATCCCACAAAACATTGCACATCGAGTTTGGCTTTAGAAGATATAAAACTTTATCCTTTTGACACACTTTAACCAAGTTTCTTGCGTTTATTTTTCATCAGTTTGAAATTTAAGCGTCGACAATATAAGTACTTTAGCTAATCTTAAAATCTAATTTCAGTTATGGATCCCTAAAACTACTGTACCAAGGACCCTATTGAAACCGCCATTTGGCTTCCACGTGTCAACCGTTTGAGTTTGACTTGAAGTTTTTCTATTAATTGCATATTTTTTGTGACTACACAAAGACTATTCCTTTGCCAAGATTTGGGAAGCCCGAATAAAAGGGTTATAAAACCTACTAATAATTATTATTAGTCGATATAAGCACTATAATTTTATTTTTAATTGAATACAATATAATTTTTATTATAGTTGTGAATATATTGCTGTATAAAATGTTATTTGCAGTATGTTATATGAGCTGTGAAACATAATATAAAAATAACAAAATAGTGTATGAATTGTGGTAAGGGAAATAATTAAATATGATCTTTGATAAATTTATTTTCAAAAATGATACCAGTTATATATTGCTAGGAATATTTTTAACAACTACAAAACTTGTCATAGATCACAAGATGAAAAAATAAAATGAAAATAGACTACACTGAACATCTAACATCGCGTCATACGATATCTAAAATCCTGTCTGTCAAAACGTAAGAAAATCATAACACGTAACGGAACGGAATTGCGTAAAAAATGATTTATTATTATACACACAAACATCTTACTGCCGTTTTAGATAAATAGCTTTTGAATCCTTAAAAACTTGTGGAACGTCGTGTTAACCACTAATTAACCCAACAAATGTGTCATCTGAATTGGAATGCACGCTCGTTAAAAGCTCCGAACTATTTTCTTTTCTTTATCGCTTTGTAATTTTAAATTTATTAACTTTTTTATATCAACAAACGCATTACTACGTAAAGTTCGTCTAATTTACAAGCAGTTTATTATAAAAGAGTAGGTATACCTAAATGCTTATACTATATTCGTAAATATTCCTAAATGATTATTGTGATGCCCTAAGCAGAAAATCAAAAAATAATATTTGGTAGATTTCGGATTTGGGACACAATAAACTTGCTGAACATCTTCAACATGAGTTCCAAAATCGACACGCTGTAACTCAAAACCTATTGTGCGTTCGAATCACTTCCTTTGATCGGGGCGTGATAATTTGTGAAGCTCTTGATAAAGGGAGTGTCCCATTCGGGAATTCACTAAGTAGCTCTTTTCACGGCAATTGTGTATCGACAATACAGGGATTACATGGAGATTAAGGACCCTTTTTATTATGATATGAAAGAGGCTGCGTACTATTTTGAAACAGTTTTATTAAGAACCGATAAAGTGGAAACGTGAAGTACCTACGTAATATTTGTTTATTTAAGTCAAGTAGTTTAAGGATACGCGTTTAATAAACATTGTATTTATATTATCAAATACGAGTAGAACCACAAGTTAAGGAATAATTTTATTTAGATGTAAAAAGAAATACCAATATTGGAAATGTTGCAGTGCTTACTATAATATTACTTATATTCGGGTATATTTTTAAATAAGTTACATGCGAAATAAACACATTTATTTCACTAACCACATTATAAACAATATATTCTGCACTATAATTTTGTAATGGGTTCCAGCCAAAAGACATTTAAACTGAACGCAGCTATAAAATAAGGCGCGAAACGACACGAGCAACTGACAATCAAAATTGCCAACATTACGGACATGCAAATGTTAAGAAATAATTTAAACTTGGAACGAGCATTCGACACAAAATGATACATTGATGGTTTCTTGAAAATAAAGTGTTACTACATTTTAATACAGTATACCTTTAAATATTAGCCATTTCATTCAGTTTAATAGCAACAAGCTTCGACCAACATTATTTATTAAATGATTGTGTTATTTATTAGATTTAGTATCGAATTGAATCTTTGAATCCTTACCTCCAGTTGTTGTTGTTATAACAAAAAATATATATATTTATTCTTTTAGTTAATTAGGCACCTAATGGAGAGGTAATAGAATAAAATCTATACTAATATAATAAAGCTAAAGAGTTTGTTTGTTTGAACGCGCTAATCTCAGGGACTACTGGTCTGATTTGAATAATTCTCTTAGTGTTAGATAGCTCATTTATCGAGGAAGGCTATAGGATAAATGTTATCTCCATACTCCTAAGGGAACAGGAACCACGCGGGTAAAACAGCGCGGCGTCAGCTAGTTATTATGTAAAAATTGAAAATAACTTACCGTACATCAGTGCCCGCGTCCGGCCGGGATCGCTTTGCCTATAACAACAAAAAATATACTTATTTATAAAATAAAATATAAAATAATAGTATAAAGTAATTTTAAATTAACAGCTTTCATTAAATGCATATATTACGAAAGTATGTATATTTACAGTAGGTACGTCTAATTAATCAAAACAAAATATTTTTAAAATTGTGTCTGTTTTATCCAGCTACTCGTAATATCTCAAATGGCTGGATTGGCTTTAATATTCCATCACCAATGGAAAACATTATCAGCGAGTAACGTAGGCTATATTATTTTTTTCAAGGCCAGGGCTTCCTCCATAAATCTACTTACGGAGATTTATGGAGGAAGCCCTGGCCTTGCAGTGTAGCTAAATTGAGACATTTTTAGAATCCTCGTAACTTTAATTTTAAGTTTTTAGTGTTAATAAATCACCATGATTTTATATGTAATGTAAACAATCGCTTCTTTTGGGATCTAAAAATCAATTCTGCCTAAGAGTAAGTATCATGACGAGGCGGGGTCCATATTTATCCTACCCACTAATTCATACTCGTCGATGACCTTTCGCCTTTAACACGTCTTATTCGAATTTTAACTTTAAGTCTATAGAATGCATAAATTAAAATGTCACTAACAACGAAGTTGCCATGGAAACGAACGCAGTCACAGCGCTGCTGTTTACATCATCTGCACGTCAATAGAAGCGTAATTTTTAACCGACTTCAAAAAGGAGGAGGTTCTCAATTCGGTCGGTATTTTTTTTTTTTTTTTTATGTATGTACACCGATTACTCAAAGACGCCTGGACCGATTTCAAAAATTCTTTACTTACAAACTTCTGTTAGTTTTCTACGAAATCCTGTGTCACTCATTGTACGGTAGAGCATTGTTGTTTGTAATCTTGATGGACTAAATAGCCTGCGGTACCTACCCACACACAGGTAATTTTACAAGGGCTAAAAGTTTGTTAGCCTATGTTTCTACCATAAATATCGTATTCCGTCATCATCAGGATATGGACCTTTTGCAGCCATGTGGCACTTTATTCCTTTTTCTAAAATTACAAACGCTTCGAAGCGTTAGCTTTTGTACCCTTTGTCAGGCCCTGCATCTAGCGAATCCCTGCTACTCGTTTGATGTCGTCAGTCCACCTGCTGAGGGGTCGACCAACATTGCGTTTTCTAGTGCGGGGTCGCCATTCCAGCAATTTAGACCACAACGTCCATCGGCTCTTCAAAGTATTACGTAATACGCTTAGGTACGTTGTAGGTATGACGTTTTATATTTGGACAATTGAGAATCTGGATCCTTAAAACCCGCTACCTTCCAAGTCCATAATTGGTTACTATATTTTCCTATAGTAGGAACATGGGATAAAAAACTTTCAGCCTTCATAGAGTGAAGCAAGTCTGACACCGATGACAACATGGAACGAGATACTACTGTAAGGTGCTAAACTTGCCGATAAGAGCGCCAACAATGCTTAGGTAGGTAAGTAGGCAAACTCAGATGATAGGTAGGTATAATAATTACGATTTGGGCACAAATTATATTGCTATTCACAGATTAAATAGAATTACTGTATAGGGTATATATATATATCAAGGGTATGGGTTATTAAAATGACTGCTAATCATTCAGGTTCCCATACAAAATTAATATATTACAAGTTAACGAGTAACGGTTTAACGTGCTCAACTTTTCTAAACTACGATGGATCTCAGATAAAATTCAAGTTATAAATAATAAAACTTCTAAATGTCTACCTCAGATCAAGATTACGGTAACAACATTAATAAAATCAAGCTGAATTTATATCACAGCCGCGAGGGCGCCACCGTGTCTCTTTAAATCTTTTGATAAAGGAATCAGTGAGTATTCGAAGAATAAATTGAATCCTATTCTAACCGATTTAGATATCATTTTTGATTACACTATAGGCCAAGTACATTTTTGTCGATCATTTGTAGTTCCTTCACGTCCTAACGGTTTATGTAACTCTGGTACTTTTAAATCGACGTCGATGTCGATGGAAAGACTGGCGTAAGTAAAAAAACACACAGTTTTTCTATTATGTAGCAACCTATCTACTTTGCCTGCGTTAGATTGCCTAAAGAAATTAAGTAGGTTAAGTATAAAAACACTATTCTCAATTTTTTTTCAAATAAATTATAAACAATTAAAAGTAAAATACCACCACCTCCATTAAATAAAGTTGCAAACCACTGCAATCACTATGCCAGCATTCCAGCAGAATAAAATTAATGATCGTCTGTTACGTCACCCATCTATTAATAGGTATATCTTGATTGAACTGTTCATTTTGACGTAAGGATGCCTTTTATTGATTCCTAATAAAACTACAGTCGTCATTATTCATTAAAGATCGAGGAATAAGGACATGGAATAATCTTTTATACGTCAATGTAATAGATGCAGTACATAACAAGTAGTCATCGAGTGGTCGAAATTCGACCTTTAAATTAAATGAAAAATATATCTGTGTTTTTTGCTCTGTGCATTTCTTCTCCATTAAAATTTTAACCACATAATAAAAGCTTTCTGTGGCTAATTTCACCTTTCTCAAAAAAGCTTTCTGTGTCTAATTTTCGTGTATAGGGGTGCAAAGTTAGTGCTTTACGTATTAGTATATACACTAACAGGATGACCCGTATATAGCACGACACATTCTACACTCTTACAGGGTACAATATCCAGGGTAGCAACGATAGCTGACATCAAGGTCTAGTAAAATATCGAAATTTAACGGTTTTTAAGTTATATTGATTTTTCTACAAAATACATAAATGCGTACATTTAATGCTATCAATTTAGTCGTACATGTTGGTAAATTGCATAAGCGTTGATTTTCTTCTTCTTAAATTATTTTGAATAGTTGTTTCGACTGATGAAACTTTTTCACTTGCCTTTATCATTATGCAAAGTTTACAATACCGACGCAACGTCGCCGTCGCCTATGTTATTTTACCAGATATACTTGTGTTACTGTTGTGTGCACAGTTTTTTAACTTTATAATCTATCTCTATCCTCCATCCCCAATTTACCACAGAATAGCAAGACGTCGTGAAAAATGGCATTCATTCGTTTGTTGTCGACATCCAGTTAATCCGCACGAAACGTTTTGCATTAACGTTTCTAATTAGAACTGCTAAGATGTGGAATGCCCTCCCGGCGTCTGTGTTTCCTGACACGTACAATTTGTGCTCCTTCTAGGCAAGCGCGCTTCATCTTAAACCTTATCATAGCTTTCCATCAGGCATGATTGTAGTCAAGCGCAAGCCTATATAAAAAAACCTTCTAATTACCAAGAGAATATAACCAATTTTAGTTAATTAGGAAATAATAGCTACAGACAAGGTGTCAAAGGGCTGGACTTTGCAATTTAAGCTTTCCTACTAGGAGTTGATCTACTCTTTAAAAGAGGTTGCAAAATAGTTCAAACCTAGATACAACAAGATGAGGTTTAAATACTAGGACAACATAACTCTAAGGAGATGTCGTGTGAGTAAACGTAAATCACCCTCGCATAACGCGCGAGGTGTGAGGCCGGCCGATCTTGAGATAGTGGGTTTAATTTATACGTTTTACGCGGCGACAACGCGCGCTTCGTGATCATTTGTTACACAGGCTGCTCCATACATTCCGTTTAAATTTTATGGTACGAGGTCATGTTCGACTTTGACAATCGGCAATTTCCTTATTGTATTTTTTTGTATCGTTTTCTTGTAAACAAAATTTATATTTTCAGCTGTCGGCAGTTGAAATTAGTCTTCTTCGGTTTTCTACCTGTTCGAAAATGTTTCATAGGTAGATAATTGAAAAACAAGAGGAGAAGCTCACTTAACGCTCCTTAGTTTACTTGAAAACTTTAAATATGTATGATTCTTGTAATGCTTTAGATTTTTGAAAAAAGAACTGAAATTCATTCTTTAGCCTTACAAGTAGCATCAATTTATTTTCAAAGAAAATGTTAAAAATGTCCCTCAGCTGCAGTTGTATTGAAACCAAAACAGATACTATTTTGTCTAGATATTATAATTATTAAAGCGTTCTACTTTCTATAACACATAACAAGTAAATATTATTTTGTTAATAGAAAATAACACCTTACTTATAATTCAAATTTATTAAACCCTTAATCCAAGAAATAGCTTTTGAATCATTATGATCGATTGAAAACACGCCAGATTGTGTCCTCCGTTGACACTCACATAAAACACCCGAGGGTCGTAAAGGAAAATATTAAATCCAATTAATCTCGGAACAGCCTGTAAACTAAACAAGCGACGGACAAAACTGTTATTTATTTATACGTAATTCGTTTATTGTTTTATCTCGTTTTATTTACGATTTGGGACTCCTCGTCTCGTCCCGTCGCGCTCCCGAGTCCTCGAGAAATAAATTTTCAAATTTATCGTCCGCCATATTTATGTTCGGTTATCGTTGATAATTCGAGAGATACCTATTGGTGTTATATTAATTCGATGGGTGTATGGTAATTCTTTTGGATCGTGTGAAATGTCAATTTTAATAGTGATTTATTTTAATGGCGCCTTTCACGTGCATTTGTTTTTATTTAGATCATTCGGAAATTATAGATGAGTTATAAGTTTGTTTTGTTGCAGTAATGAACTTATTCTCAATACTTATATTTTGTTTTACGGCATAGACAAGAGCAGGTTATCTTTTTAAAAAACTACGACTTTAATAGGTACCTATACGAGTTAATAATACCTGTACCATGTAGATATATTATACTATATATTACACACTATAACTCAAAAATGAGGTACCTACTACTAAATCATCATCATCAAACATTTTTTTTACTGCCTTTACTTTTTAGAATAAATATAGGTATTTAATTAAAAATATTTGTTTTGTAACCGTTCGCAAGATTTATTATAGAGCTGATTATCAAATCATCGTCATAAATGTAAAGCCGTTTTGGAATTTGGATAAAAAAATCAAGAAAAGCATTATTAACAAACTTAGTACTTACACAGTCGTCATTTTGACGACGTCTCTTTTTTCAGAAGAAATATACAATTGTATTGAGTATGCTTGCGAAAATGTTCAATACCGATCGTTGAAGAAAGAAATGTGTTAGGCCCTTTTGGAATTTGAACGAATATGTTAACAATTTAAGGAGTACCTACTATCGAGAGAGACATCTCGCCCGATAAATCGACCCCGTGCGCGGCTATCAACTTGTACAAATTTGTTTTTATTGGTGTTATCTCTGGGTGGCTTGTGTATCGATGGTTTGAGTTGTTTTTTTTTTTATTTGTTGGTACATTGTTTTTCCCGGGAATCGGAATTTCTTATTCGGACGTTAAACTGTGACACTGTTAACTTTTATGATGTCTTGACATAATAAACTTACCTACCTTCCACTACGATTTTTTTTATATATTTGTTTATTGGTGACATTTGGTATGTAGTTTACGTTTGGAAAGTTCACTGCCTAACCAGGAAAAAAGCTATATTTTTTTAGTTCATTTATTTTCAAACATAATCTCTTCAAAGCTCCAGATACGTTTTTTGCTGGCCTGGTAAAGCTTCTACAGAAGCTAATTTTTTTTCATCCAAACCTTCGAAAAATGCATAGACTACATCATTGACCTCTTAATTTTATAGAAAAAAAAAATCAGTGGATCTGAATGAATTCTTCAGGGAATCGCGTATTTGTTTAATTCAGGGCAGCCAAAGGCACACATCGCTCAGACACCTTGGAAAAGTGAAATTTAATGGTAATTTTGTGATATTTTCTTTCTGTTCACTAAATCGCGTCACAAATTTTTTGAATGTTTTGCCGGTGGTTGACACTTACCGTCGGCCACTACCCTGGTCATATTGAACGCTGTCACGATCATGTTAGAACTCCGTTACCCACTTTTTACGATAGCATACGATTTTAGCATGCCTTCATAAATCTCTTTTGTTTACCTTTCTTCTTCAAGTTCTTAATCACTGCAAGATACTCGATTATCTTCATGTTCCAAAATAGTCGACAGAATTACGCGGAGAATCGTAACGAATGCAAATAAATGAATGAAATGTACTATTGAATAATGCAGCTTTTAAATGAGGTTAATTTCAAAATGACATTCCGATATAACAAACGACCCTAGTATATTTTATGGCGTTGATATAGTTATAATCTTGAATCCTTTCTGTTTACCTAAGTGTAACAATTTGCTGAAAATATAATAAAACTACTTTCTTTTTCGCTAGAAGTAGAAGCTATAGCAAAGGGACGATAATAATGTACCATCATCTTTTATTCGCTCTTGACCTCGTTATCATCTGCCATCCTGCATTCCAAATTCAAAATGATCGAGTGTCGTTTGTCTGAAAACTAACTCTACGCGGTCATAACCGCCTGGTATCGAGTGGCTAACGACGCACTGTCCCGTAGGTACGCCAGCGACACCACAGACGTATTACGAGTTTTTAATGGCCTTTAAAGATTAACGTATGAATGGGTAACATGAGATGTGACGCCGTTCAACATTGGAAAACATAAACAGTTTGTCCGCACTTATGTTTGTGTGTATCCGGACGATAAAATTCGGTGTTGCTTACGAGGAACCACCTACGAACCTACGGTACAATTGATATTGTTAGGGCGTCGAATTAGTTATTGAATAGCTGTGTAAATGTGGATAACTAACTCCTTACTATATATACTACGTGCATCATTCTTAATTTTCAAAATCGTATAAGAATTCAAAACTTTATTTACTCCGCCTGAATGATAAATAAAGTTGTAAAAAAAATAATTTGTAATTTACACGCATCAATTTTGTTTTAAACTTTATTTTTTAAAATATGCCTGTCTACAACGAAGTCAGACCAAAATACCTACTTAAGGGATTACAATTTGTAAAGTGATAAATGGAAGTAGAAATTCAGGAAATTCAGGTCTTGCCTTATATACTTTCTGTTAATTCGATTTTTAATATAGTGCTCAACCATTATTATGGCTATTTCGAAGCGTAGCGTCCTATTTGGCAGAATTTGGATCACAAAGTGCACAAATTCTCTGAATAGGAATTCACTTAACGTGTACTTAGTTTGAACAGCAATTACATTTACTACCTTTTTCAGTAAACTACTAGAATTTGAATTATATTCTGATTACTCAGGGTTAATAGCATTCAAGCATTAGGTAATTCTAAATAAGTCATTAATTTAAAATCATGCTGTTATCGGTTATGTTACATGCAAAAGAACCCTACAATCCTTGAAGCAAATCAGCTTATCATATTTAAAACTTATCGGAAATCAAAGAAAGAGTCTATACCATTTTATATTTTCGTAACCATCTAACCGGATTAATTATTCTGTATTTTACTAAAAATTAATGAAGTCCGTAGGTATCTATATGAGAATCTCTACTCTACTTTTCTGATAGCAGAGTAATGATAGCGTGAGTTTTGTTGTACCTTATTTCTAAAAATATAGCGTTACTCGTAAAATGTAACATATCTAAGTCTAAAATTAATAAAATAAATATACTAACACTATGTACATGTACTAGGATCTAAGAAATGTGCAATATAATTTATTTCTCTAAATAAATAAAATATAGGGTGCAATAATTTTAAAAAAAGAACAGAACGTTCGGAAATGGTGCAATAAGTTGTTTTGCATCTGACCTTAGGCTCGTGTTCCAGATTGCAGCGCGGTGAGGCGCCGCCGAGGTACCCACAGGGCATCAGTGTCACCATGTTCCCGAACCGTTCATTACGTTCGTTCGGTATTCGTTCACTCACACATCACTTTGGCGGGAGAGTTTAAATGTCATTTTGTTTTTACACACGCAATGTCTTTGTCTTTGGTTTGGGATTTGCGTCCATCATCCATAGCACTGTACCTACGAAAGATTGTTTAGTTACAAAAACTTATTTAAACACGTCGTTTAACTTCTAGTTAGTACTTTTAACTTTTAGTTAATTTCTACTAGTAGTCCTTACAATGCTGTCTTTTGGTGGTTCTAAATAGACGATAAAACAGCATCGAAATTCGAATTGTTCGAATAAAAAATATGCGAGGCATACAACATTTGCATTTTTAATATTGTACCTTTTAAAGTAGAATAAATAATTAATAAAATTATCAATAATTGTATTTGAATGTATAGAAGATTAAAGAGCAATTACTATTGAGTTTATTGCCCGCTTTTTTTCGGAGCCGGCAAAAATCCGGAGCGTGCTGGTGGTAGAGTCTACAAACAGTCAACCTTGACGTTTTAAAAGTGCTTGTAAACCAAGACCACTTAGCGAATTTTGAAATTTGAAACGAACAGAAGACTAAAGATTTCAAGATTTAAAAAAAAGATAAAAAAATATCTACAATTTTTTTTCCATAATATGGTTAAAGTCGTAATTTTTTCACGATAAGTAGCGGAAAATAACTCCGCCCATTAACTATATTTACGCCCAGCACAACTGATTTATTTTAGCTATACCTGTTGTACCTACTCTTGAATGACAAAAAGCCTATCACTTGTCACCTTATTCACAACTCTATATAAAAAAACCACAAGCGGCTAAATTAATAAAAACTTTTGATTAAACGATAGATATTTGACATCCGTTACGAATTTCACGCCAAAATGATCAATCATTACGCTACGCCGTCGGCTAGCTATCGAAAGGCTTAGTCATCGCCCTACATCAAAGAAAAAATAAAAACAAAAGAAAAAAATATATAGAAAAAATCTACACGCCCGGACCACCCACACGGTTTTCGAATTTCAAACGTCGATGGAACGTGTTCATCAAGTTGTCAAATCGAGTTTGACGTAATCGAGAACGGTTTTTATTGATTTTTTTTAAAGATAAGTACGTAAGTCTTAACTAGCTTCTGTTGCATACTATTTTTTATTATGCCCACTATACAATAAACGAATACAAATTTTCCTAAATGAAAACGCAAGCGGACTTACTTATACCTACTTGCAGACGCCCGCGACTTCGTCACAAATCCCGCGGGAACCATGGATTTTTCCGGGATGAAAAGTAGCGTGTTAATCCAGAGTAAAATCTATTTCCATTCCAAATTTTAGTCAAATCACTTCAGTAGCCGCAGCGCAAAGCAGGAACCAACATTCACATTTTTCACAGACAATTTCGACTTAATAATATTAGTGTGAATAGTGTGATTCCTACCTATTGGCTACAATGTCAAGGGTTTTTACGTAGGTACTCGTAGGTAAGTATATTCGTATGTAATATGTATAAACAATAAAAAAGCGTGGATAAGCATTGCAAACTGCAGTATATTATCCGTAAAGAAAAAGGTCATTTTTTATCACGAAATCTCGAAAACTAGAAGAAGAAGAAATATACTTTATTGTACATTAAAAACAAAAATAAACAATAACTTAACACTTAAGATAAATAATTAATATAATAACACTTAGAAACTAATGTACAAATGTACAAAACTACTTAAAGTAAGACCGGTAGTTTTATAGTTACTCGTAGTAGACGTCCACTGAAAAAGATTTCACGAGAGGGCCAGGAGTAAGGAGGGCGTTCGCTGGTTATCTATAACAATGTGTTGTGGTTATCTATAACAACCCAACACACGAACACGCAGCGATCAACACACGATCAGATAAAGCTGTGGGTGCTGCAGAAACGTGAGAAAAATTGATCGTCAATGGCTAGCATAACTGGCAACTTAGCTATGTATTGTGATATGGAAATAATAAGACCATTAGATTACAAAAAAACATTGGTTGAGTTTGTTATGAGCTCTTTTATGTTTATTTTTGACAGAGCCTATATGAGCGTGTGATATGACCTTACTCATTTTATGAAAGTAGAAAGTTTTCAGCACATCCTCCTACCTCCCTACCATAGGTAAGTTTGGACCGCGATGGTTTTGGAAGGTTTTGGAAGGTCTCAATGATCAAATAAAACGTTATATTTCAAGTGAAGTAATTTTGTGGTAAATCATGGTGGAGCCAAAAGTTCTCATAATATTATGCCGCCATACCCCTACGGCCTACATAAATTATTATATTTAAAGAAAAAGCAGTTCCAGTTGGTTTTAACCAGTTGTAATTCTTTAGACAACACGACCAATGGAAAAAAATTACTTCTGGTTTTGAAATTTGAAAAAAGAACCCGTCAGTACCAATTACTGTCTCCTTCGAAAAATTTAAATTTGGAAATAGAGAATTAAATGACGATAACGTTCCATTCCCAGCTACTTCGTGTATAAAATAGAATGGTTTAGAACAGGTGAGTTTTGAAGTGGCGGGGGGTTACAGTAGCGTACACAACGCTGCGTGACGCGGAATTTATTTTAGGGTGACCATGATGATATGGGGACGTGGACGAAAATTTAATATCTTATTATTATTTTTATTGTCTATATTTTTATATAATTAGAACCAAAACCATATAATTTATTAACTCGTACACCATGCTTTCTGAAGTTCTGAAGAACAGGAAACTTTAATATAATTTATTCTAACTGTGTGTAATAAATTGTATCTCATTATCTCGCCGAATCCGAATAGTGACTTTCTCACGTCTATCCCTAACTTTTTGTTGTGACGCATTTTCATTTTTTTTTTCATATGCTACAAGTTAGCTCTTGACTACAATAAAACCTGATGGTAGGTGATGATAAAATCCAAGACAGAAGAAATCCAAATTCCACATCCATTTCGTTTTCTACACGACATCGTACTGGAACGCTAAATCGGTGAGCGGTACATCTTTGCCGGTAAGAAAACTAACTAGCCACGGCCGATGCTTCCCACCAGCCAAAATATCAATAAATCTATTGTTCCAAATCACAATAATTGTAAGGAAGCTTCAAATGAAGTCGTTAGTCATACGAGTAAGATCAACATTTTCGACTACTGTTTTTTTATCCTATTAATCTTTAGTCTGTTGTCACCCTACAGCCGCCATATTGGAACACACCTGACCCGCGACGGGGGGCCGACGCTAGCACGTCACATCTCTAAAACAAGCACTTAATATAACTCATTTACAATTTATTAATATCTTGGGAGGTATTAATTGACAAATAATTTCTTGATGTGTGAGAAATGAAGGTTCGAAATGCTAAAGAAAATCGAAATAATTTACCAATTTAACGTCTCAAAAAAAATATTTTTTTTCGCTTTTCTCAGTTTTTTTCATTGCTGTTCAGCTCCTACGTAGCGATAAATGGACAATTCATTATTCAACACAAAGATAATTTTTCAATTCGAACTAGTAGTTCCAGAGATTAGCGCGTTCAAACAAACAACCACACTCTTCAGCTTTATAATAATAGTTTAGATTCTTGAATGAGTTGTAGATTTGTTAAAAATAATAAAATATAATTTATTTCAATAGAAGTTATTAGAAAGTAGCTTTTGTAATAGGTAGTGCCAATCGAATTTCATAAAAATCAGTAATAATCTCAATAAATTAATTAACTGTTTAATAATAATAATTCTAATTTAGTAAAAGAAACCTACCCAGTGTTTGAAATACCCTTGCGAAGTCTGTATTTCCTGACTCTTAAAACTTGGATATCTTGAAACGAGAGTGAAGGCTGCATTTCTTCTAAGCAAGCGTGTCCCGTCTTAGACAGTATCTAAATTTACCATTATGTGACATCATTGTCAAACGCGAGCCTATCATACATTAAAAAAAAAACATATACTTATTCTTCCGTGAATTGTTCTTCCTTAGGGCATATAAGAGTAATATTAGCTGTTGGTAACTCTCCTCATAGGTCCTAATTTGCAGCACAGCACATTGCGGGCTTATACGTAAGTCTATTATGTCAAGTCTAGACAGTAAGCAATATTTAACCCGACATAACTGGCATACCGTAGGACTTGTTCATGTATAGAAGGGATTGTCATGATCAGTGGAAATTATTATATGGAGACGCGTCCCATTATGGGCGCAACCGGTTTAAATGTGGAAATGTTTTAGTAAGTTTGATCGTTAACGATAATCGACGAGATTTTTGAATTATCATTATTTTTTAGGGTGTGTGCACACTCCAGAATTTTACTTCAGTCGCTTCAAAGCTGTGGAATAACTTTTCCAATTCCATGACCGAGCCTTGGCAGAAGATCTATGCGAATCATATTTTACTTAACTCGAAATATCTTGTTTTGCAGACAATTTACAAAAAATGCTATAGGAGAGTTGCACAGATCCACAATTACTTTCTAAATGAGACCTTTTGTAAGATTGCTTTTTACGAGGCCCTTGCATGATAACGGGGTCCCCAGCAATGTCTTTGCTCGTCACGTCACCTCTGAGGCTCTGAATGTAACTTAAGTACTTTTATGATTCAATTCAAATTCAATTAACAATCATCTATGTAGCAGCATCGAAGAGTCCATACAAGCCGATTCCCTCCGTTTAAAGTTACCGTTTAAAAAGCCATGTATATTTATTATTGTAATGAATATTGTATATATTATGTACGGATATATGAGAAACCTTAACACGCGGTATGAATTTCTTTTTCTTTGGGTTACCTTCGACAATATTCCAACCATCGCCACTGGTATGTAGGTAATACTTATATACATTTTCTAGGAGTAAGTAAGTAAGTCACTCGTGACAGTTAATGGAAGAAGCTATATGCTTCTGCCACAAAAACCATTTTGTAGTAGTTGTTGTATTATGAATTTTCAGCTCGTTTTTCGAATACTTCTAAAATTAATTTGAAATTTTGCACAAATCTCCATGACCAAATATGAGAATATATTTTTTTAATGAGCTTATTTATAACTGGCTAATTTACTATTAGCGTATTCATTATTTTTTCAAATTAGATATTTCTTTTATTATATCTACGCTAACTTTGTTGATAAACATCTGGAATGTATTATTGAGCTTTTTATTGAAAAGGCGACAATTTTCGTAATGGTTTATGAACATAAAAGATTCGTGCTAGTACTTTAAATTTTACTTAAAAGCGCTGCATTTTTAAATTAAGAATTCGTTGGATTTAAATTCAAAATACTTGTAACTTGGAGCATTTGACCACTATGTCACATTGGCGGTGGGAATCGATAAGGTGATAGTGTTTACGATCGAATTAAAATCGATTGCTGGTGATCGCTCGGATGGAGGCCCGTTTGCATCGTATAATCGAGACAAATCTATGTAGCGAGCTATAACTTTTAGATATCTCGTAAGTATTTAAAGGAATAAGTACAATTTTGTTCCTAGCTAGCTGAGTATTGTACCTTTGGTTATTAATGGTAGGTGCTTTTGAAAATTACGTGACCTTTAGCTATGAATGGGGTAAATATTTTAGGCCTATATATAAAGCAAAAATAGGAATTAAATCCTACTAATATTATAAACGCAAAAGTTTTTATGGATGTTTGTTACCCTTTAACGCCGCTACTACCTACTGAAGCGATTTGGCTGAAATTTGGAATGGAAATAGATTTTACTCTGGATAAACACACAGGCTACTTTCTATCCCGCAAAAATCAATGGTTTCCCGAGATTTGCGAAAACTGATTTTGATGATATGAATGTTTCTTACTCTTTCACGTCTCGGCTACTGAACCGAATTAGCTGAAATTTGGTATTAATACTAGCGTCCGCTAGTAATAAATAGGTAAGTCTAACAAATAGAGCTTTTTGTATAAGTTTAAGGACGCATTGGCTGCAATCTTTCTCTTGCTATTTATTGAAGTAGGTACCTACGAGTATATACAGGTACGAGTAAAATTTTAGAATATACTTATGTTTGTAATTCGTAATTAATGACATGATAATTATTGATTTATGTATACCTCATCTACACCTATATAAAACATATATTCAAATAAATCGGTAGATATAGTATAGTAGATATGCATAAAGATATTTTGTTGATAAAAGCAATCCATCTTGTCGAGTAAACGAGGCACAGCGTAGGGCATGGGTCGCGACGACAATGTCGACTAAACGCTACAAGATAACGCGCTGTTCCGAGCATAAATTAACATTAATTAGATGCAATTTCACGGAATTGTTATTCGTCTGACACTGTTGTTTTCTTTTCTTGTGGCGAAATATTTTATGAGTGTTTTATTTTTTTTAATTTTTCATAATTTATTGAAAGCTATGTGTTTTAGTTCTTCTTTAACATGCATTAAATGGATAAATATTCCTAGACAGATAGAAAATCCATCAGTAGGTTGTGTCGGAGATACAAACAATTACGTAGTACCTATTACCAATCTATGCTTAACTACTATTTGGGTTTTAGTTTTGACTTGCCCAAGAGGTTGCATTTATATGCGGTTTTAAAACGTTAAATTAAGCGCTTAATTTAACTTTTTAGAAAGCAAAACAAGTCGAAACTAAAGTACTAGAAGTACAGATAGGTAAAACATGTATTTTTCAAGATCAAATATAAGTAAAAAAATATCTGAATATTTCGCGCACAAAGTCACGTGTGTCAGCTAGAGTTTGGCTCCTAAAAGTAAGGACTGAATTCGCCCAAAAATAAAAAAATAAATCTACTTAATGTTCGTTAAAAAACGTATGAGTGAAAACATTTGCAATAATTTTGGGAATGCCCTCTATATTTTTTATTTTCCGAACGATTTCAGTAGGTATTTACTTTCATTAGCCAATGCACAGAATTAACTAGCTTTAGCGTTTAACTATGAGTGACTGAGCCAAACTAGTCCATAATCTTGAATCACCATTGACTGTCTGCTTGATATAGTCCTCAGACCAATCACTGTAGAACCTGCCTCGCTAGACGTTACCCCTCTGTTAAAAGTATATGATCACGATCTAACGACTTAACAAACTACATCTATAGAATCAATATTTCATTGAGTTTAAATTACACGTATGTGTATTACGATTTAGATTTATAGTTGTGTGCAGTAGGACACATGATATATTTATTGGTGTTAAATATTTTCAATGTGTAAGTTTACCTCGTCCACATCAAAAAAAAAAAACGGGAGACAATATTGTTGTTGGTGAATTTGAGTGCGATACAAGTTCAAAGGTAATAGGTCTGAGGTAAAGTCACGTGAACATAGGAACTGCACTATGTAAGTTTTTCATGTACTCGTATGTGCAGAAACCGGAAGTGTCACTCTTATTTTATGTGCACGAGAATTAGGTGCTCTATACATTCCAATGTCACATACCATGAGACTACATTTAATATTAGCGTGTAAAAAAGTTAGGGAAACCGCATCAAAATGAGTCATAATGAGTTGTGAAATTCAATACACACACACACATATATTGTAATTAACATAATAATTTTGTAATACTTATTTTTAATTAGACTCCGAAAGAGGAAGAGTTTCTCTAGTCGATATATTTTCAAGTCAAGCTTTTTTTGCTCGATAAAATATTATCTAAGTATTTAATATTCAAAATGTATTCAATACAAACGAGGCATAATACTCGGCGACAAAACGGTACAAGATAACATCTCGGGACGTTAGGCATAAATTAATCGATTTTAATCCGTTGCAACTCGCCAAATTACTCGTTATCGGACGTAGTTAATGATTCAGACGAAAGAGGTTTCATATATTTTTTTCTTTTTAATTTATGCATAATATCTATTTATGGGAATTTATATGGTAACGCGAAGTTAATGTTTTTACGATCACTTAAAATACAATGACATTTTACTTCTTAAATATATTGTTTAGCTATACCTGATACATTTGATCAATATACTCAATGTCCAATACTTTAGGAACGGCCCTATAAGCAGAGGTCTGAGTCTCGCAGACCCTAAAGGACCTTAGAGAGTCGTTCAATCCTCTCATCTACATCTAGATGTAGATGAGAGGATTGAACGACTAAAAACCCAAAGACTAGTCTTTGGGCCGGTAGAGCTTCAGCGCTCGCCCAATATCGAGGAGTTTACGAACCTACACAACCAGAAAAATCCGGTCAAGTGTGAATCAGACTTGCGCACCAAGGGTTTCGTATTAAAATAATGGGAGGTATCGGAGCCACCATAAATATAATTATTTATTCAGTGAATATAGAGCAAAAAAATCACGTTTGTATGGAAGCCCCTTCATCATTAACAACCCATACTCGGATCACTGCTGAGCACGAGTCTCCTTTCAGAATGAGAGAAGTTTGGCTAATAGTCCACCACGCTGGCCCAATGGGATTGGCTTCACACACGTAAAGAATTAAGAAAATTCTCAGGTGTGCAGGTTTATTTCCTTGTACGATGTATTTCCTTTACCGTTTAGGACACGTGATACTTACCTATTTAATTTCTTAAAATGCACACAACTGAAAGGTTGGAGGAGTTGTTGTGTTGTTGTAGTAGATATTCATTTTATTCTGTTTTTTAGTACCTATTTCTTATAATAACGGCAACAGAAATACACCACAAGTGAAAATTTCAACTGTTTCACTCATCACGGCCCAAGTCAGCCATTGACGGTCAATTATTCTCACGTTTCTGCAGCGAAGACGTTTCATAAGTCGAGGCGTTATGCACGCAGCGACCAATAAACGTGAGAATAATTGATCGTCAGTGGCGTGTATCATGAGATACAGCCTGGTGACAGACGTATGGACAGACAGCGGCTGTAATAATCTTAGTTATAGGGCGTTTTAACCATTGTGTGCGGAACCCTAAAATACTAAGTAGATTACATTCTTTAATACAACTATTGTTTATATAAGTGCTCGCTGTTTGGTAGGTATAGGTAGGTACCTACGCTTTAGCGTGTCATTTCCGATATTGATATGACCTTGACTGGGTCATCAGTTTCACCTAATCGAAGTTAAGTAGGTATATGCAATACCTACATAAATATTTAATGCTTAAGAAATACTTCGTTAAGTAAGTATTACCTATTTAGGTTAACTACGTTTTTCGACCGTTGTCCTTCTATACCGTTTATGAACTTATAGCCCCTTATAGGTCCCCATTATCAGACTTTTGAGATATGATGACATTGCATTATCTCTACCGCGCTGGTACAGAGGTTAGTCTAGGTGGCTATAACGAGGTCTTTGGTTCGAATATTGGGTCGGGCTGTGAAAAATTGAGCTTTTCTTCTTGGAACCCTCGCAACTTTAATTCTAAATTTACGACTTTTATTATCACCATTATTTAATAAGTAATAACATTACCTGACTTTTCTAAAGTGCTTGTAAGCCTAATTGAAATAAATGATTTCTGAATTTGACTTTTTTATTTTTCTACTAAATTTTGAGTTAGCTTCAGTTCAGAAAATATCACAATAAAGTCATATTTTATTTTAGAAACATTTAGTAATTTACCTTATTTATTATTATTTACAGATCAAATGTCTATGAGCATAATAGTTTCCGCCCGCCCTTAAACAGCAAGATGGTATTTTAACGATTAGGCCACACTATTGCGCAACCAAAAAGTTACGTGTATACTCCAATAGACAAACAAAGGAACAAATACACTCTGGCAATAGACAAACTCACGCCAAAACGACCTTTATTCTCTGACTAGCAAAGGTTATATTACAGGAGGTATCCTAGTCAATTGTTCGAAATTCAATTTAGTTTGGTGGGGCGTGGCCGGGGCTGGGCGGTACGAGACGAAGATAGGACGTCGGATGTTCGTAATTCAAATTTCGCAGCTGCCCGCGGATTATCCGAATTTATAATGGAACAAATCGAAACTTTCCAAATGTTATGTTGGCAAATACTAAGTTTTTACGGTTTTATAATAATTATGACTGCCTCTTGAGATTTACCTGTGTTGAAATAGGTTGATAATGATGTTGTTCGTTCGTTCGTAAAAACTGCCTTAGACAATGATTTGGCGATAAACGTTTTAAACAAAGTTTTTCTGATTAAAGCCAAACGTATAATATTATTTGATGCGAGTAAGTAGGTAGGGAAAATCAATTTCACGGTGAGCCAAGGTAAAGTGGGCTAACCATTGACTACTTAAAGAAGTTAAAACTTTATCCAACAAAAAAAATTATCCAATATTAGCAAAGTAGGTAATTTTACCGATTACTGTCCCCGCATTCTGTAAAGTTACAGCGCTATGACATCGTTGGTTTCCATGGAAACTTCGTTGTTAGTGACATTTTATTTTTGGCATTCCATAGAAATAAGGTTCAAATAACTTAAACTTAATATATTTATCAATAAGGCGAATATTACTTATATAGACCAGTATAAAATAGAGGAATCACACCCCGAATCAGGACCGACGGCTTAACACGCTCTGCGAGGCACGGGGGTGTGACACCACTAACTTCGACACTTCTGGTTGGAAAATTGTATTGAAAATTTCTTAAAAGAGAGAAAAACTCAATAAGCACAGTTTGACTTATGACTTTAATCCAGAATTTCAGGACCTAGTAATCCGAAGCTACAAGGCACTTAAAATTTGTTAGGTGTTAATAAGTTTCGTATTTCTATATGTATACTGTTTGTTTCTGTCTGTGGCAAAGTACTTAGCTCACAAACGGATTGAATCGATTTTTTTAGTAAACTTCAGTGAAACAACTATTTTTTCAAGAACATACATTACCCATACCTTATCAGCCGATGGACGTCCACTGCTGGACATAGGCCTCTTGCATAGACTTCCAAAAATAACGATCTCGATCCACCAGCATACACAAAACAAACACACCAAACCAAAAGTACTTGGAGCTTTTTAATTCAAACTGTACGTCATAGAATTCTCAGTTTAAAATACTAGGAAAGCATATAATAGAAGGATAGTAAGTATCACGAATAGAAAGATTTGAATGGCGATTTTTATCTAACGAAACGTTAAGAAAAGATAGAATCGTAATGAGTACGGTGTTATTTACCACCGTAACCAGATAATGGCTAATTGGCAATAAATATTTTACGGTAGGGCATTATATTAGTAAATAAAACAGATCAAATAACATGTCCCACGTCGTTTTTTAATTTATGTAACAATTCTTACATGATTATTATTACAATAAGATGCATATGTTAAACACACGGACGCATTCATGCATTTTTAATGGATTTTCCGGGATAACGTATATGTTGCTCAATAACATCCTCTATCCATTAGTAAAAGTCACATTTAAATAAGCGGAGCCGTTGCAGAGATTAGCTTGGGTAAACAGACAGAAATATAGATAGAAAAGTTTGATATTTTTTTTAATGTCGTGTAAAAAAAATAACTATAAACACTTGAGAAGTTATTTTGAAATCACACTTTTTATTTATACCTAATTGCAGTAGAGATTACTGGTTATTGCTTAATTAACGTCGAAATACTGTTTTCTTTATTTTAATGGCCGTATATAAAACAAGATGATCAATATTGAACAATTTATGTCACAAAAGATATAGTTTTGTTAACTCCCACTTGCTATCATGACACTTCGGAGTAGGTATCGTAAGATAAGAGGCAACCAGAGCATGCCAAGCGTTGCACTTTGTTGTTTACACGGAGCCCATATCAGGAGTACACCTTACACCTATGCTCGCCTGGTGGTCGCGATACGCCAAATACGATGATGTCATGCGAGTTTTGCAATCGATAAACATAAAATAGAGAGATACCTGCTTTATGAAGATAAAGTACATAAAGTAGATAGGTATGTGGTTTATTATGTACTAACTAGCAGACGCCATGCGGTTTCACCCGCGTAGTTTTCGTTCCCGTAGAAATACAGGAATAAAATATAATACTTAGCCTATTGCACTCGGGGATAGTGCAGTGCAGCTTCCCAACAGTGATAGAATTTTCACAAACAAACAATCAAATCTTCTATACTATACTAATATTATAAAGAGGTAAAGTTTATAAGTTTGTCACATTTTTTAAATGGGGTAATCTTCGGAACTACTGGTCCGATTTTAAAAATTCTTTCACCAGTAGAATTCTACATTATCGGGAAGTGCTATAGGCTATATTTTATAATAATAATAATAATAATAATAATAATAAATGATTTATTTAGCTGAGTACACAAACAATTTACCCAAATATAAAAAAAGGGAGAAAAAAAAAACACAAAAACATAAGACTAAATTAAAATTAAACAAAAATTTTTAGAAAGAGACTACACACCTTGAATGGTGACTTTGCAAAGCTTGGTTCCCTGGTGTGCGGTCTCTCCTAATTGGTATCATATATATTAGCCGAGTTATCACAGTTTTTGTCATACAGGTCGGACTGAAAATCCTCTTAAACAGACTTACTCGCATGCGCTGCCTTAACTATTGTGTAAAATTGAAATTAATGTATGGACAGTTTATGTATCTTTGAAAGTTCTACAAAAATTCCGCGACACCATATATCTATCTTCTATATATTAGCAGATATAGTACCTTTTGTGTTTTAAAAATTATTAATTTATATACTTAGGTTTACGTCATTATTTATACAACTAAACTTTAATCCTTATTAAAATAAATCATTTAATAATCACAAGGGTATTATGGAGATAAGATTTGCCCTTTACAGTATGTTAATTACTGAAATAGTTTCGGAGATAATACAAAATTTCTAAAAGACGCAGAAATTCCGCTATATAACGCCCGGCGCTTTCATTTACGTAGTTCCCGTTCCCGTGTGAATATGGGGATCAAACATAGCCTATGACACTCGCAAATAACGTAGCTTTCTATTGGTAAAACAATTTACCAAATCGGTCCAGCAGATCCAGACAAGAGATTACCTCCTACAACCACACGAACTTTACCTCTTTATATTATTAGCATAGAAGTCTCTATTTCTCTTGGTCATACCACCACTCTCGAAGGACTGGACCGATTTTGCTAAGGGTAGGAGTAAGATAGAGAAGTTATAGGGTAGGGTAGGGTACGGGTAGGGAAGCGTAGGGGTAGGGTAGGTTTAGGGCCGGGTTTAGGGAAGTGGTAGGGTAGGGGTAGAGGTAGGGTAGGGGTAGGGTAGAGGTACGGGTAGGATAGGGAAGTGATAGGGTAGGGGTAGGATAGGCGTGAGATAAGGGTACGGGTGGGATAGGGGTAGGAAAGAGATAGGGTACGGGGAGGGTAGGGGTAGGATGCGGGTAGGGTGTAGGTAAGGTAGGGGTAGGGATAGGGTAAGGTAGGGGTAGGGTAGATGTAGGGGTTGGATAGGGTAGGGTTGGGGTAGTGGCAGGGTAGGGGTAGGGTAGGGTAGGGTAGGGGTAGAGTAGGGTGGGGGTAGTAGTAAAGTTGACATCGAAATTTACGCGGACGAAGTCGCGGGCGTCCGCAAGTTCCTCTATAAAATATTAGTACCTATAGGCTATAGATAAAATAAGTCACTCGCTTTTACCTTCACTAGCCTGAGTTTTGGGCTCATGCAACTGAATTACACGATTCATAAAAGCTTATTTATTGTCAAAATGTGGCAGTGGTTTGTGGTTTTACATTTACTAGTAGGTAGTAAAAGAAGAGCTTTTTGTAACTGAGTTTGTCTCATGCTTATTTCAGCCTTCAAGTAAGCTATTCCTGTGTTCCGGTTTGAAGGACATGGTATAATTACAGGCACGCCTTAGGTTTATGGACATAGTGAAAGTTTGTAGGACGAGATTGTGTGTTTAATGGCAGTTTGTAGGATGTACTCGTGTTCAATATATGGCACAAACTGAGAACCCTTCAAAACCCTTCCAGAACGGCCCCCTAAGCTGAGATCAGAGTGTTAGAGGACATGTTCTAGAGAGTCGTTTTGCCCTTCTCTTCTGCTACTACCTTCAAGTTCCATTAGGCGATGTTCTGCTTCGTACCTAAACCCCTCGGTGAGCCAAGGAGCCTACGCCACTTAAACAATCAGAAACAAAGGAGTGCAGTTTTGTTGTTGCCGCGTGTAGATCGCTACTTGCATGCAAGCATTACTTGCATGCCCTGCGAAGGGTTGCTCTGTTTTGCGATGGCATTTCCACTTACTATCTGGGGCTGGCACCTCCGACTTTTCAGCTATGTGCATTAAATATCACGTGTCTCAAATAGTGAAAGAAAAACGTCGTGAGAAACATGGATAATTACATATCTGAGAAATTTCTAAGTTCTTTACGTGTGTGAAGTCTGCCAATCCACTTTGGGCCAGCGTGGTGGATTATTAGCTTCATAGTTTTTAGCGTTGTCTGTTCTGTTCTGTGTTTGGCCTAGCCCCTCCCATTCTGAGAGGAGACTCGTGCTCATCAGTGAGCCGAATATGGGTTGATAATGACGCTGATGATGACTTGCTTAGAATCTAAGCAAAGTTATCATAAAAATGCGGAAGTTGTCATAAATTTAGCACGTCTTTGTTTACATTATAATCTAAGCCTTAGATTGTAATAAGTATAAACAAAAACGTGCTAAATGTATGACATATTCCGCAAAAAACATGACATACATTAGGTACTAATTAAGCTATTTAGCTTCTCGTGCCTACTTGTTATAATAATAAATGTGACCTAAATAACTACTTTCCCATTTAAGGCGCCTTTATGTTATTGTAAGTTAAATACAGTCGTCAAAGGTCGGCACTTTGATATCTATACCTTTGGCAACTATGCACATCAACGCCATTTGCGAGTACGTATGACATTCTATACCTATTCCTTTGTCAGAATGCTTATGTATATTGAAATATACCATAGTATTGGTCTTAATAAGAAAGGAATGGAGAAAGATAGAACAGAGAAAGCAAGCTAGCATCTTTTTCAGCAAGATGGTGTAAGCCAAGTAGAAACTCGTACTACATACAATATAAAGACAATTATATTATTGACCAAATTATCGAAAAATAAGAATGTGAACTTCAAAGACAAACAGACTTATTCATACAAAGTCAGACAAAAAGATTTTTATTATTATAATAAATGCTATATTTCACTATGAAAATGTTTCAAATTTATCTGCCCAATTCCAACATAATCCATATCAAATCTAGACAGTTTTTGTGAATAGATCGTGATAAAAGTTGGGTGAACAAAAATTCGTCGCCCGAAGATACGTGAGATAAGGGACGTTGAAAGGACTGAGATGATTATCACATTGGTCTCTTACACATTCCTACGTTCCTGGTACAACGTATGAATTTATAATTTTACTTATTTTATTTGTTAACATGAAGGGAGATTAAGGATTTGCTTACATAAAAAATGTTTGACGTGTAGATAGATGTATCATTTTCCTTTTCCTTACAAATGACGGAAATAATTATGACAATTCAAATTCTAAACAATTTAACTATAAAAAAAATGTGTAAATCCAAAATAAATTGTAGAGACTTAGAAGTAAGAATTTAACTATAAAGTCTTAAAAATTAAAATACGTAAGTTTTAATCTAAATAAGATCTATTAGCCGAGGTTTCGCTGATAAAATACAAAGTGTCGAACAATAAAGTC